>NC_051163.1:27546631-27843095 GCF_013339745.2 Dermacentor silvarum | reverse complement strand
GAAAACAGCATTGCTAAAATCAAAATTTCTTCAAAGCTCTGTTCTTTACATTGACAAGCTACAGTTCAGTTACAAGCCCAACAGTGATGCAGGAAGAGAAACTAAAGGAGTGGTTGATAATATCGAAGCATACGTATACTTGGTAATATCGAAGCAGCCATACATTATCTTATCCAGCCACTCCACCAAATTTTCGCATTGGAAACAGTAGCCTGTAAAATATTTGTGCTGAATCATACCATGGGCGCACATTGAAGACAGGCTCTTAGCTGACTTACCACGAGTTGGGTGTATCTGGAATATCCGTATCTTGCAACAACTTCAAGGAAAACAAAAACGGTGGGTTGGTGACTTGCCTATGTCGTACGATCATGAAAATGGTATCAAATGATTCCTCTCAATGCCAAGAACACGTTTCAGCAATCGGTAGCTCGGGATGTAATCAGAGGATGTGACTGCGCAAGTTATCTTTCGCCCTTTGCCATTCCGCCACCAAGTTCCATCTAACCTAATGCCACGCCCTCCACCAGATGCACGAAGTATCCGTGTTCAGGGCAAGGTGAACCTCATCTACAAAGGCCAATGTGATTAGGATAAGACTAGCTCGTACATGCAAGTTATAGTAATCGTCGGTGATATATATAATTGCATGCAAACCATAAAACGAACTGTCTAAGTGCGTAGAGAAAAATGATGTACTGGGGGAACTACAGAAGGGGTTCAGGCCAGGCAGACGCTTGCACTGTACTAAGTCAGTGCATAGAGATTTCAGCAGCTCAGCATATACCTTTATCGATAGCATTCCTATATATTAAAGGAGCCTATGAGACCCTAGACAGGTAATTGTTATGGAATGTTTTTAAGCATGAAGGCATAAATGACGATCGCGTGGAGCTGCTGAGGTAGTTATATAGACAACATAGTACAAGTAGTATGGGAAGGTCGAAAATGTAATGAAGGCGTGAGAATTAACGAAGAGCTGAAGCAAGGATGTCCTCTGTCTCCATCGCTGTTCTCGCTTTGTTAAGGGCATAGAAAGACTACTGAAAAACAGTGAATTATGGTTTGATTTTTCCTACGTGCGTACTCCACAAATGGTGCAACAAAATGTCGCTGTACTCGCTTATTGCAGACGACATATTGCTGCCAGCGGTGGACGCAAGAATTTAGACACTTGCGAATATGTGTGGCAATGCAGCGGACAAATTGTGCCTTACGTTCAGCATATAGAAATCGGGAATTACGATCTATAATGTAGAGATAAGCAATTACGTGGTGTCCATTCGACAGCAACTCATGCCCGCAGTCGCACTAAAAGTACCCCGGCGTATACATAAACGAAAGAAAGACTGACTCAAGTGACCCAAGATAGTCTGAAAATAAAGGGGAAGTGGAGTGCAGCAATAACAAAAAAAAACAGCACTTTGGGGCCACAATAAATATATGGTGGTGCGTAGAATCTGGAAAGGAGTAATAGTGCCCACGCTACCTTCGCAGATGCCAATCTGTGCTTAAAACCGGATAACTTTTCGGGGTTAGAAGTTAACCACAGATCGGTAAGCCGACTGGCTTTGGGTTCCCACAGTAAAACCACAATGAAGCAGTGCAGGTTGACATGGGTTGGGCCTCCTTTGAAGTCGGAAGCGCATATCGAAATCGAAAGTTCGAAAGTTTTGAACAATTCTTCAGGAATATATGGGTCTAAATAAATGGGCGGCTTAAGTGCACTTGTACCTGTAGTTTAAAAGCCTGGACACAGAATGGAAGAAGTCAAGAAAGTTGGCAACCAAGTGCAGGATAATAGAAACGGTAAATACACAACCAGGAATCAACAGAAAGCGAGAGAAATGGACAGTGAGTTGGATTGTTATAGTGGACCTAACCTCGGTCCCTATAGGCACTATGCCTCGCGGTAGTGTAAAAGAGCGACAAGAAAAGCAACGCGAGAGGGCTCATTCCAGAGTGTCATACGCTAAAGAAGAAATGTTCAACCAAGTGTCTACGCTAAACATGACAATGTAGGCGTTTTGCGCGTGAAATACAAAAATAAGATACAAAATGAGTGAATAATGAACCTGAGAAATGGAGGCACAATAGAAAAATATTCAACATTTATTCATCGAAGCATTTGAACCGCCATGTACGTAAAACCACACCTTCTTTATCGTCAACACTTGGTCGAATTGTCTTATCGTCTTTTTTTTCTGACATAAGTCCCTAAAAGCATACAAAGAAAATGAAGGTTGACGTACAATATGCGTAGTCAGCATGCGAAAAGTGCGACGGAGTTGGTACCAAAAACGTGTGGCGAACACGTCCTGCTATGACACCTCGAACCTGCCACTGCAATTTCTCCACTTATAGTACATAAATAGGGGAAGATGTAAAACCTACCCCTTCACGGAAAGTAATGTTTGTGCTGTTGTAGTTCGCGTTTACTAGCAGGTTGTGCTCTATACACACGGAGCAAGGGTCACTCTCCTTACGTGGAGCACTTGTATGCTCTGACGCAGACGATTAGTGTATTGTACGTTGTATGTCAGTGCCCTTGCTTAGCAGTACGCCTAAAGTACAAGAAATAGCGCCGGGGCTACCTTCAACGTGCTGACGTCTGTGTTCATGTATTTAAAGCTGGGAAACTTAATTCTCTTTTCCAGATTAAAATTGTGACTGGTCTTGCTGAAAGCGATTTAGGCCTCAAGTTGGGGCCACTAATCTACGCACTGGCCTTTCGGAGCCTGCCTCGGAGGTGAGAATGCTTCAATCAGCGCCCACAATTATTGTTTTGTTTGTGCAATGGGAAATCTGCTAGACATTATCTTCAGCAGCCGGGCTGCTGCAAAAGGCATACGGCATTCGTTCTACGCTTCTAAGTGAATCAATCGTCCGCCGTTCTTTTTTTTTTTCTGTGGGGTGGGGTTGCTTGTATCGATGGCAATACACTAAAGTTATTTAATGCCAAGAAACTATGCTTTCCGGTAACATGACACTGATCGCTGCGTACTAAAGCAGTATTCGTGTCCGAACACGTTTATGAAAGAGAAATTGTCGTTCATAAGTGACACGACTCTACAGAAAAGTAACCCATACGGATTTCACAAAGAACAGCTTCGCAGTTGACGTAAAACTTCACCTGCTCCGGGGCTTGCCACCTTTCTCCACCTTACGAGCTTCCTCAAAGATGGTTTGCCATATTCAGTGTTGCCGTCGTCCTGGTTGTCGATTAATTCGCCCTCGCGCTGCAATCTGCTAGCATCCTGGTTACCTCAGATGGTAGAGCAGCCACCCTGGAAAGGTGTTGGCCACGGTTTCAAATACCGGACCAGGTTAAAATTTTCTTCATCTGCGGAGTTTTTTATCTGACAAATTCATATGCATTTCATTTGTAGCAGTCTGGTGGATGAATTTTTCTCTTCCATTAATATTTCTCCACCTTGGGGACAGAGCTTACTTCGCAGCTCGAAAATTCGTTTTTGTAATTGTTTTCAGGGCGTTTCTTGCAAAATGTTGTAGGTTTTGTATTTCTTGCTGGGCAATTATGTAATCTGTATCTTGTGCTGTTCTGTCATTTGTAGCATGTTCGCCCTTCGGATTAGGCAAAAATTAGGCCCACAGCATTTTGAAATGAATAAAGGAAAGTTCATATGTACATAACCATTTCTCGTTGTACGCAGGCAATGGAACCCTCATTGGAGCCTCAGCCAACGTTGTCTGCGCCGGAGTAGCGGAGCAGCATGGCTACAAGTTCAGCTTCTTCGAGTTTTTTAGGTAAATCACGCCGACACCACATTGCAGTGAATACTAGGTGTACCTCTGGTTGTTAATGCTTTGGACTAACTAATGCTTCTCATCCTGGTTATAAAATGAGATGAATAAACAATGGAAGGGCAAGGAGCTTAACAAAAAATGTCTGCTACTTTGCGCGAAGCAAGAGAGAAGGATTCAATAGCGGGAAAGATGGGTTGTGCAACGAAAATTCACGCACAAAATTTTGCGGTGTCACACGTCACTGTCCCATACTACGTGGCATGTCCTGTATACAGCAGAAAGCAAGCTACTGCTCTGGTGGCCTTTAGCGCACATGTTGATGTCACCACGGTCCAAGTATGTTTTGCTTTGACAAGTGGCCGGCTCTACAGTTCGGCTCAGTATCTGTGTTTCCGAATTACAGCTGCACACTCCTGTGTGTAAAGGACGTGTCGGATGAGTTCGGTTCGCATCTGTGTTCAATAGAACTGCAGAACGTACGGAGCCACAAAGTTCTACCCTTGCGTTTTCTTTTTTTGTAGGATTGGTTTCCCGCTAATGGTGCTCACAACGGCCTTGTCAACCACGTGGCTCCTTGCCTGCCACGTCGCCATGGACTGGGATATCTGAAAGCCCCACTAACCAATATTGCCTAGGAAAAAAAAATGCGTGCACATGTCTGCTCGCTGAGCGAGCTGTTAGGTTTTACGTGGTGTTGTACTTTTATCTGTGGAATTGGTTCCGGTGTTAACTTTTAGCTAGAGAAGTGTAGTTCTCGCATTGAATGCACATATTTACTTTTTAGCTGTTGCGTTATATTTTCTTATGCTTTTTTTTCAAAAAACGATCATTTTTGTTATTTTTTGCAGGTTTGTATCCGCTTTTTGCGTAGCATTTTCAAGCTGGTATTTCAAAGCTGTTTCTCTTTTTATGCACCAAAATATATAATGGCGAGTGTTCGTAAAATTCTTCCTCTAAGGTGGTTAGAATGTTGCAAGCAAGCAACACCCAGTGTTTCCAGAGTGATTGCTTCAGCGAGTCATGTGTATGGATTGTTCGTCGCTGTACCTTCGCACTACAAAACGTTTTGCAGACGTTGTTCAATAAAGTTTTAGAGTGCAGATATGAATCGTGCTCTTCACATTCCTCTGTTAGATAAAATTGTCTTGCTTCTTCGCCTACCTGCCGTGGTTGCCCAGAGGTTATGGCGCTGTGCTACTGAGCTGGATGTCGTAGGTTTGATCCAGGCTGTGTCGGTCACATTTCGGTGGAGCAAAAACACTCGTGTACATAAATTTAGATGCAGGTCAAAGAGCCAGAGGCGGTGAATATTCTAGTCCCCCACTATACGGCGTGCCTCATAATCAGATCGTAGTTTCGGCACGTTGATTTTATTATCAACCACCTCCCTTTTTTTTTGGAAGCTACCATGTGAAGGGGAAGAAAATAATTCGGGGTTCCATGGAGTGGGTGCTGTTAAAAGTACATTTGTATCTGTGCTTCTGATATACATCAAAGCCAAAGGTGCGTTTTCTGTATGGTGGTTCCTCACTTGTTACGCATCCGAAAATTTGTTGCCTGTAGCAATGACTCGAAAAAGCCAGTCTTGCAAACGTATCGAGTCGGTAGGATAGGTCCTTCTGATCGAGATTTCAGCGCTTCGCCTAAAGCATGTAAATTACGTTTTAAAATTGTGCATTGCTTCCAATAACAGCCCCGCAATTCCCCGGTGTATTGAGCTGCTTCTTCCCACACTGCATAGCGTAGGTGAGTTATGTCAATCGTGTGAGCTTGGCTACCCAGGTTATGTAATCGGAAATTCTTGAAACATGGCGCTCAATTACCTTACTTTAATAGCATACATTTGTTGTAATTTGTGTACCCATAAGAATACGTACACCAATGCAATGAAAGTACTCATTTCTTCATATCAATGGCTCATTTCCACCTGGGATTGCGGATCGCCTGCTACAGCTCTGGCGATGGCAACCGAAGGGACACGGAAGGATTCTGGTATGAAAAGAGGGGCAGCGATGTCTTCTTCGGTGGCAGGAACACGAATAGTACCTGTGCGGTGTTACGCTCGTCTGTCGCTGCAGGTGCGAGCAGGGAGCAAACTGCAGCTACAAGTTGTAAAATACGCCAGTGCTGGGCCTCAGTCAACACCAACTTAGTTGTTCAACACAGCGGTCACCCGCATTTTCTAAAAGGCGATTTCAGCGGCAACCGGAAGTTCCGCATTTGTTGGAAAGCGGAGTTTTAGGCATAATTTGCCTAGACTGGTAGCGGAAAAGTAACGTAAACTAAAATCCAGAAAAAAAATGCAGCCAGTTCCACGAAGTTAAATCTCGAAACAGCGGAGCTGTGGTCGTTCTGTTTCTGCGATTGAGTGTTACGCCCCTTGCCAGCCAATGTGATTACATTTAGTCATACCACCTGAGATTTCTCTGGGTTTCGAAGGGACAAAGAATTGAATTCCAGTATATAAACTATATAAGCTACATACGTGACGTCGTCGGTACAGTTTTTTAAGGTTTGCTGCTGTGTCTCAATATCAGTGTGTCCAATCATTGTATATTTGGCGTTTATAACTATAATCTTATTAAGCCTAGTCTACTTTATTCTATATATTTGAGTGCGCACTCTACCCCTATCTGTTAACCCTCCTGAGAAACTTTCTATACTTTGTCGAACACGTGTCACCAATAACCCTCAACCGCTCAAGCCATTCCGCTGAAACTGCAGCACAGCTGTGAACGCTGTACGTGCCCTGCTCCATTACAACCAATACAACTGCTCTGTTTTCTATATTGGTCCTCGTACAGCAGATGCTCAGTCGATGCTAGCGCCAAGGCGCACTTCAGTTAGGCCCTAGCGGGCGGATGACGGTACTACGGCGGTGAAAAGAAAAAGCGGCGCGAGTTTCTTTACTCTCCTTCTTTCGCTATAGCACTATTCTTCTTCCTTTTTTATGACAACGTTGCTTCGCTCGCTTCTCCTTTCCCTCATGACTTTCCTACCCCTCCTCGCATGTCTCGCCTCCCCTCTTGCTTCGCGCAGTGCTTTTTTTTTATTTCTTTAGCTGCCCGCGGTGCGATCTTTCTTGTTTTCTTTGTCGTGGGCATTATCAGACGCACCGCCGCACCGAAGAGCGCGCTCCACTCCTGTCCGGCCGTGCCAGGCGTTACACCGTGCATTCGTGCTTGCTCGCAGTGGGTTCTTGAGTTTTCATGCACGTAATCCCGTTCATTACTACGATCAAGCAAGCATTTGCCCAAATTATATTAAAACAATAATTCCACTTACAACAAAACAGTACTTTGGATTCACTTTATTGTGTTCGTGTGCGAAAACCAGAATTGGAGCATACAGTGCAACACACTATAGAGTGCAGCAAAACGCGGATGATGTTTATTATACGCACATGTAAAAAGACATTTATTGTAATTGCTCTAATGGTCAATGCGCAGAATAGCTTCTCCCGGCCAGCTTGTCCCTCGGTCCATGGAATCCACCTCCGTGAAGTGCGCCGAGCATATCCTGCGGTTGTTGACCTTATCTCTGGGGCAAACCCAAGGTCAGTCCTTCCAGCGTAGTTTAAAAACACTTCCAGTCTGAAGAACAGTGAAGATCATAAATAATAACATCGCAGTTGGAACATACAAAACTACTACAGTACTAGTTGTGATATATCAACCTTAATTTTAAGAAACATATTTTTAAACGATGGCGGCGAATTAGCTAGAAATAAGTGCAAAGCGCACACCTACACATCGTGTTCCTTGCGATTACGCACAGGTGGCACTATATTTATCAGGAGCTTTTTGTTCGCCGCTCCTTGGCATAATGATGTGCATCGTTGTGGTGTTTTCATATCAGCTAGCTCCTGCCTCACCACCGGACAGCCACGTATGATTGCGCACAATTAACATAACAAATAAAAACCGGGAAGTAAACTGCAAAGTGCTCACCTGTTGTTTCTAAGGATGCGGTAGAATTTCACGTCGCATGGCTCACTTGGTCTTGATTTGTTCGTAAACCATCGAACCATACACGCGTGAGCAGCGGCAGCTGCGACACATTGCGCAAAAAGGCCGACAAACGTGAAACGCTAGGGTACTACACAGAACACACTGCTAGCGAGGAAGGCGAAAACAGCATAACTGACCGCATTATGCCAGAAAAAAATTGTTGCGGTTTTCGCCGTTGTCAGCACGGCCGACGGCAAGCGCGTGCCGCACCGCCGATAGTTGAAGGCGAGAGAGAAACGGTAAAGTTGAGAGAGCGCTGACAAGAAAAAAAAAAAAAAAACGCAAAAACGATTTTGGTTTCACATCCATTTCATGGATGGCGCTGCAGTTTGCGCGGACAAAAACCATGGGAGTTTCCGAGGCCTGGCACGAGCACGTGACGAGCACCGGCACTAGCGCAACCCGAGGGGCGCCAGTGGCCCAGGTGCGGTAAAATCCCTATATAAGAAAAGTAGCGCCATCTACTCGTACCTCCGCCGTCTCCTCTCCTAAAGCGCTTGTTTTTTCTTTACTTTTTGCTTGCGCAAGCAAGTCGACGGTGGCGCACCTAGAAAGTCTACGTTGAAGCTTTCAGGCCGGGCGCGCGCCGCCGCCGGCGACTGCGGCTGCGCAGAGGACTTTCAACATGGCTCTGAGGCGGAAAAAAAAAACAAAATATAAAGAAATGAAAACGCGCGCTATCATCGTCCAATCTGAGATACAGGAGAGAGAGAAGCTGCGTTGATCAAAGGATGGCGGTACTTTTCTTATATAGGGACTTTAAGCTGCGGAAGGAGACGACGACGCTTGATCTAATGCTTGTGATGATAGTTTTCTGTGCACAGGCGATTTCGCCCAGCCATGTACGATTTCGCCTAGACATATAAAGCATCGCTTTAAAAAAAAAACCGTGAGATCCCACGCCCTGTGGGAATCGATGCTATGCGAAGCAGTGTGCGGGGAGCCTACCATGTTAACGAAACGACCATGAGAGAACCAAGACATAGGCGGCTCTTTCATGACCTACATGACACGCATGCCACGAACATTCATGTCATGAGTCTTCAGGAGTGCTTTAGCTATACCTAAGAGATCTTAAGGCGAAAGCCTTAGTCGTGCTCATGACTATGACTTCGACCATCAACCTTTAGCCTTTTCCTTCAATTAGTACGACATCCGAACCCATTCCGTTGGTTTTTTAGTGTTAATCATTTTTCGCTGAGTCATCGTGGTTTTTATGCAGTCATGCTCACGACTAAGACTTCTACCAGCTTCCTTTAGTTGTCTTTTCTGCTCAGTCATGGTCATGAATATAATATTTACCAGCATCCTTTAGTGTTTCCTTCACTTAGTACCCACGTCCTAACCTATTTCAGTGGTTTCGAGTGTTAATCTTTTTTGTTGGGTCATTGTCATGACATTTATGTCATGACCTATCACTTATTTTCGTCATACCCTCCTGTCATACTATGTCAATTTGGGTACCTACCAGGTTAACGAAATTGCCTTCAGAGCAACAAGACCTAATCGGCTGTTTCATGACCTACATGACACGCCTGACATGTCATTCATGTCATATAATATCATTTATGTTCGTCATATACTTTTGTCATAGTATGCCAATTTTGCTACAAACTAAGTTATCGAAACGACCACGAGAGCACAAAGACGTAGGCGGCTAGATATATAGATAAATAGATACTGCCAAAACAGGAAATTTTCGCTAAGAAATGTTTCGCGTTTAAAAGAAAGACGAAGAGGCCTGTCCTAACAACAAAGGCGAAACCGGCAACTTCATTTTTCAAGCGAAGCTTGTATACGCTAGCTTGCGCCGGCGCTATAACGCAAAAAAAAATGGAAGACGCTTAAGCTTAGCCTTAAAGAGTAGAGCGCGATAGTGTTATTGGGACCCGTTCGCATCGCAATGCGCGGCGGTAGGTCTGGTAGAAATGCTGGAAAAGGGGCTTGTGTTTTGATTTTCCTCGTAGCAGAATTAGGTTTTCTCGTACGTTCACATTCGAATCCCACGCCGATTGGTAGACCGTGCGACGGCGAATACGACGCCGAATGGTAAGGTCGTACTTTACCATTTTTTTGACGGATTTCACTGTGAGAAATTCAAAGTTTTGTCCGCCAAAACCTTGCACCACGTGGAGGGCCTGCGCGGTTGGAGTGGTTGGGGATGATTAACCTTTTTCAATGCCTCCTCCCCCTTCCCCAGTACAGGGTACCCCACCGGGCTCAGCCTGTTAACCTCCCTGCTTTTCCCTTGTGACTTTTCTCTCTCTTCTCCGCCACTCGTATAACACGCTGGTTGCCGACGCCAGATTTTCTGCGACACGGGACCCTTGACGCCATCGCGTTAAAATCACCAGTCCTTGCACTGTCGAGAAAATGGGGATAAGCGAAGCTTGTCGTTTATGTACCCGACCTTCGTCAGGGTAACGTTCGGAAGCCACCGCCTCGGGATTCTCTCCTCATCGCTGACAGCGGGTTTCGGCTTCGGAAGCCCTCGCCTCGGGATCGTCTGCTCTTCGCTGACAGCGAGCCTTGGCTAGGGAAACCCTCACGCTAGAATCAGCACGTCGGCGACGAGCCCTTTCCCCAGCGAGTTCACGCCGGCGTTCATCAAACGTACGAGTAGCTCGCCCTTTTGCAGAGCGCACAGCGCGTGGCCTTCGCATCTGTTTGCCGAAACTGGTCTGAGGCGAGGGAAGCCCGGAGGAGCGCGCGCCAACCCGCTTTCCTTCTATGTCCCTAGGGCCTCGCGACACACCGAACGAACCTGATTGGTCGCGCGCGTGTCACATGATCACGCGTGTAGCCTATCCAATGCGGGTGTGCGCCACTCGTTATTTATTTCTTTTTTTCTCTATTTCTTTCTGCCTTCTTTCTTTCTTTCTTTCCTTTCCTTCTTTCTTTCTTTCTTTCTTGTGCCTGGTATGTGCCATTGAGCTTAGACCCTTCCTTATCATCAGGATCCGTCCACATTATTGGGGTATGTGCCATTGAGCTTGGACCTTTTCTGCACTATCGCCAGGATCGGCCCACTTTTCAGCGTGACACCATCAACACCAACACCACCGACACTTGTGAGCCAATAAAACTTCGCTTTCGAAACCCCGCGCTATACAGTAAATTCCATCCAGAAGTCTTCAAACCACAGTGCAGATTCTGCAATGAAGTAGCCAATATGGTACACATGGTGTGGACGTGCGAAGCAATATATGATAGCTCAAATGTGATAGAATCCTGGAAGGCCTTATTACGCACTCCGGACAGCAAGACTCAACGCCAAATCATCAGCCAAGCTCTAGCTGCCCCTGAGTCCTTCAGGATCTCGGCCGACGGTTAGAGGGGTTGCGGAGGAAGACCACCGTCTTCTGCGGCGTTAATTGACTGGTGTAAATAATTGCTATTTCTCTCTCTCTTAAAAAACCAGCTGCTCTAAGAAACCGCCCAGGTGATCGGCACGCGCTCGTGCTCGGCACGCGTTCGTGCGCACGAGCCACTGCTCTCGCGCTCGTCGTCATCTGCTTTCACAGCTGGCTGTGTTGCAGCTAATCATTCCAGTGTAGAATTTCACTTCTGTTCTGTCGTCGCAATCGGAAGGCCCCGTTTACAGGGGTATGAGCCATTGCTTAAGGGTATCAGCCATTCATTGTCTTACGTAACGGACAGATTTATTTTGAAGAAACTTCATGGAAATCCATCCAGAATGTAACGTGCTCGGCAAAGGGCTCGTCGTCAACGTGCCGGTTCTAGCGTGAGGGCTTCCGAAACCAAATCGTCGAGGGGGTGGTGTCACTATGCTACTTGAAAATGCTTTACCAGCCGTATTGCTCGAAAAGTTTAGTTTAGTTACTGCTCATTGCGAGATGTTATGTATTTAGTTTCAAGATGTCATAGCTGCTGTGCGTTACCGGCCACCTGATGGTAACTTGTCTGATTTTTTTGCATTTTTACATGTTTTCTTAACATTTGTAAATCAACATCAGTACACTGTTATATTGGGTGGTGATTTCAATATTGACATGGGGCATGAAGGCACGAAAAAGTGTGACTTTGAAACTATTATTGCATGCAACGGTTGCGAAAACATTATAAATAGATCCACTAAAATTGCTCTGTCTTCGGAGACCCCCATAGACTTATTTATCACAAATTGTGATCTGTCGTGTGTTACCTGTGCTGTCCTTACGTATCCTATTAGTGATCACATGGTGATATGTTGTTCTGTAAAAACAGGTGCACCTACGTTAATTCAGAATGACATTCCTTATAGTTATCAGCATGTCTCGCCAGCTGCGTTAGATGCCTTCCAGTTCAGAGATTGGCACTTTGCATTGGGACAATGTTTTTCATTCAAATGTTGTGAATGCAGCCTATAATGCTTTTTTAGAATCATTTACCTGTATATACAAAAAACACTTCCCTTATAAACAGCGGAATAAACGTGAAGGTTGTCGGAAACCTTGGCTGACACGCGAACTCTTACGTAAAATAGACAAAAAAGACAGATTATTTCGGAAATTCATGCGTACGCGCGACGAGGCGGACCTAATTGCTTTCAAGCAGTTTCGAAATGCCTTAAGTAAAGAAATGAAGAAATCAAAGGAGCTGTATCATATACAAGCATTTACTGTGTGCTCAAAACGAGCAGATGTTTTATGGAATAGAATAAATTCTTTGATGGGCCGCAATCCGAAAGCAGAAGGAATTAAGGAGGTGAAACTTGGTCAGTGGAGAGGCATGATGGAAACTTTGGTCAGTGGAGAGGCTATGGCTAATGTTTTTAATGATTACTTCGTTTACAGAGACTTTAACGACAGATCACCCGCTGCTTGCCGAACTCTGGGTCCAGAAACAACAAACACGTTTTTCTTAGCAGGTACTATTGAACCAGAAGTCCGCACAGTATTCCTCGGCTTAAAAAACAGTCGCAGCTGCGACGCCGATGGCATGCAAATAAAACTAATGAATTTCCCGCACTATCAGTCCCGCACTAACGCACATATTCAATCTCTGTATTTCGACAGGAGTTTTTCCTTCCAAAATGCAAACGGCACGCGTAATAGCTCTCTACAAAAAGGGGAACGAGCATAACGTTGCGAATTATCGACCGATATCTATTCTCCCAGTATTTTCTAAAGGTTTCGAAAAAATTATTTTTAGTCGCTTATCCTGTTTTTGCACCAAATATGTCCTGACAAATATCGCAATATGGCTTCCAAAAACATAAGTCTACAGAACTCGCCCTACTGGATCAAAAAAATATATATATTCTACAACAGTTTGAACAAAAAATAAAGTGGTCAGAATTTTTGTGGATTTCACACAAGCATTCGACTACATTCACCACGCCATTTTATTAAAAAATTAAAGGATTATGGCATTCGCGGGCTCCCACTCATGTTACTTAAAAGCTATCTGGCGCATAGATGTCAATTTGTTTCTATAAAGGATTTAGTATCAGATAAGAAAAATGTAATTTCAGGGGTGCCACAAGGGAGCATTCTTGGCCCTTTATTGTTCACTTTATATATTAATGACATAGTCCACATTATTATCTATGCAGATGACACGAGTATATTTGTCACCTCAGCATCAGATGCTATCCTTTCTAACAAAGCTAATGACGTCTTACAGAAGTTAGACAACAGGACAAGTAACAATAAGTTAAAAAATACATGCAATGAAAACAAAAGCCGTAGTTTTTCATTCGAAAGGTCAACAAGTGACTTTGCAGAAAAACATTGTATTTAGAGGTTCAGATATAGATTGTGAAGTCAGTGAAAGTACATGGGGTACATTTCTCCAGTTCTTTGCAATGGGATGACCACGTCGATAATATTCAAATAAAATTAAGCCGGATAACTGGAATATTAAGCCGTCTCCGGTACCTCTTCCCCACCTCGGTGAAGTTATTGATATACAAATCGCTGTTTAGTTCTTATCTTAACTATTGCTATTTGGTTTGGGGAACAACTACAGAAACACTTAGCAAAATTACTAAGAATACAGAAGAAAATACTGAGGCTGATAGACAACGCTATATTTCTAGGACATAGCGACCCACTATTTAAAAAATATAAGATAATCAAAGTGAATGACCTATATCAATACAGACTACTACGAGATTGCTGTCTTAGCTGCAAACGTTCAAACTTTTTGTTTATGGAGATGGCGAACCTTTGCTTAAAGGAAAAGGCTTATGAAACAAGAAATACAGAAATGTGGAACGTTCCTTACTTTCGTACTAATTAAGGTTTTCAGATGCTTCGATGTACTCTTCCGCGAATTCTAAATGATTACATTAGCAAAGGTATAGATGTGTCTCATTTAAGTGTCGCAGAATTAGTGGCTCTTTTTGTTGTAGAAACTATGTAGCAATTTATTTAAGTGCAAAAGACTGCAGCAGGTTTCTTTGTTGTATAAGCTATGTATAAACCACGTTTTCAGTTTGCCTTTATGACATGATCTTTACGTAAAACAATGTGACAGTAAAAAAAAAAGTGTATGATATTGTGATGTCCTTCAGCTGCTGCCATTGTATAACAAAGTGGGCGGAGGATCCCTCAAGCCGTCATTTGAACGGCTTTTCCCTCCGCCTCCTTTTACACTGTACTGTGACGAAGCAAATAAAGCAATCAAGTCGAAACGTCAGCGAAGAGCCGCCAACCCCGACTTGTGGGAGCGCGATGTTGAGGCCAAACGTCAACGTCGCTTTGCCCTCCAGGAACCCGACAACGGTGGTGCACGCCTCGGAAACGCTAGCGCCAACTTCCCCCGTGCGACGGCCAGGTTTCAATGCAGGTTTCTCAAGCGAAACTTCAGTGCCAGCTGCAGTGCGTGTGAGCGGTTGTGGTTCGAGCACTACGTGGTACTCGTCACTGCAATTCGTTCGGAGGAACACCCGACAGACTTCGCTTGCCCCCATTTAATCGACAGGGGAGGGGCTACAAATTTTTTTTCATTTGAAATCCAGGCTACTAAATATAACATATTGTTACGCCAACAAAAGGCGTTTATTAATAAGCCAAGTAGAGTGAGTCGCGACGGCCTGGATCAGCTGAGTGCCGGTTGAGATTCAGCTAGCTAGCCGCACGTCGTCTTCTTTCTTCACCACTCTTGGATGCCCCAAATCCTTTTTTAGGTGTAAACCCAGAACGCACGTAAGAGTGTCACATTGCCCTCCGCGCAGACGAAGCCCGCCGGGCCAGTCAAACAGGTTGTCTAGAGATAAATGGCTTTAAACGGGCGACATGCGAATGTTCAGTCTTTGCTGACCGACGGCCATTTGCTGTGAGGCGTGCTTGGCGGTACGTCAATTCACTGATACGATTAGTAATAACATAGGGTCCAACATAGTGGGCCAGCAGTTTTTCACATAAACCACGTTTTCTTGTTGGTTTCCACAGCAGCACTAAGTCATCGGGGTCATATATCACGTGTCGGCGTCTGCGGTCGTAGCGTTCCTTCGAGCGTTCTTGGGAAACAAGAGTGCGTAAAGAAGCAAGTCGGCGGGCCTCTTCAGCAAGAGAGGCAGTCTCGGATTACAAAGATTATCGTGACTTGAAAACGGCAAGATAGTGTCTAGCGTGTAACGAGGCGGACGAGCATATAGAAGAAAGAAGGGACTGTAGCCCGTAGTTTCATGCTGTGAGGTATTAAATGCGTATGTAATGAAAGGAAGCACGCTGTCCCAGTTCTTATGATCTGACGCAACATACATGGACAGCATCTTAGTAAGCGTTATGTTGGTGCGTTCCGTCAGGCCATTTGTTTGGGGATGATACGGTGTGGAAGGTCGAAAGTCTGAGGCACATAGACGAAGCATCTCTTCGACCACGTCTGCAGTGAACTGCCGTCCACGACCGCTGATGATGACTCTGGGAGGTCCGTGTCGGAGAATGACGAAACGCAGTAGAAAAATACACACTTCGGTTGCAGTAGCCGATGGTATAGCAGCAGTCTCACAGTATCGCGTCAAGTGATCGGTACACACGACAATCCAGCGATTCCCATCAGATGACCGCGGGAAAGGACCGAGAAGGTCGATGCCGACTTGCTCGAATGGAGTGCTTGGGGGTGGCACTGGATGTAGTCGGCCAGGAGGAGCACTCGTCGGACGCTTGTGACGTTGACACTCGTTGCAGCTGGATACGTACTGGTCGGTCGTCTGACGCATTTTAGGCCAGTAGAACCTTTCTTGGACTCGGTAGAGCGTTCGCGCAGATCCCAAATGACCAGACGTAGGGTCGTCATGCATAGCGCGCAAGATGGATACACGGAGGCTTTCCGGGACCACCAGGAGATATCGTGGGCCTGTAGTTGAATAGTTATTTTTGTACAGAACCCCATCACGAACGCAGAAACGAGAGGATGGTGCTGACTTCCTTGCGGTGATGAGCAGTGGCTCTAAAGTTCTGTCCTTTCGCTGCTCGATCTTGAAGGTATTAATATCAGGAAATCCTGGCTCCAACGATGCGATATAGCGATCGAAGTTGTCCTCGTCGCAGTCCGTTGTCGGAAGCGGCAGACGCGAGAGGCAGTCAGCGTCGGCGTGCCGTGGGCCGCTTTTATAAGAAACGGTAAAATCATACTCCTGTAAGCGAAGTGTCCAACCCGCAAGCCGGCCTGATGGATCACGGAGGTTAACTAGCCAGCATAGAGAATGACGGTCTGTCACCACAGAGAAAGGGCGCCCGTACAGGTAAGACCGGAAGCGTTGTACCGCGAAAATCACTGCAAGACATTCTTGCTCTGTGACTGTGTAGTTGCGCTCAGACTTGCTTAAGGAGCGACTCGCATAGGCGACGACGTGTTCTTTGGTGTCGACGCGTTGAACATGGACTGCGCCGATGCCAATGCCGCTAGCGTCCCTATGAACTTCCGTGGGAGCCGCATGATCAAAGTGTCGGAGAATGGGATGGGACGTCAGAAGAAACTTCAGCTCACGGAAACTGGCTTCACATTCAGGGGTCCATTCGAAGGGAACGCCCTTCTGGAGGAGGCATGTCAGTGGATACGCGATGTTGGCAAACCAACGAATAAACCGGAGGTAGTAGGAGCAAAGGCCCAGGAAACTGCGTAGCTCTTTTACAGAGCGAGGTGGGTTGAAGGCTTCGACAGCAGCAGTCTTCGCGGGATCGGGTCGTATGCCGTCCTTGTCCGCTAGATGGCCCAGAACCAGCGTTTGGCGCTCCCCAAAAAGGCATTTCTTCGAGTTGAGCACCAAGCCTGCTTTTTCCAAGCAGTCTAACACAAGGTCGAGACGTGCGTTGTGCTCACTGAACGTGCGCCCGTAAATCACTACATCGTCTAGATAGCACATGCACACTTCCCACTTCAGACCACGCAGGATATTGTCCATGAAGCGCTCGAAAGTCGCAGGCGCATTACACAGCCCGAACGGCATCACATTAAATTCAAAAAGTCCGTCTGGTGTTACAAATGGCGTTTTCTCCTTGTCTGCCTTGTGCATAGGAATCTGCCAGTACCCCGACCTCAAGTCGACAGACGAAAAGTAAGATGCTGATGAAAGGCAGTCGATGGCATCATCAATACGTGGAAGTGGATACACGTCCTTTTTGGTGATGGTGTTTAGGCGACGGTAGTCAACACAAAATTGCCATGTACCATCTTTCTTTTTAACCAGGATCACTGGCGCTGCCCACGGGCTACAGGATTCTTGGATAACATTCTTATTTAGCATTTCGCGGACTTGATCGTTGATCACCTTGCGTTCCGATGGTGAGACTCTGTACGGCTTCTGTCGCAATGGTTGGGCAGATCCAGTATCTATGCGATGGTGCATTCGAGAAGGGGGAAAAGATGGTGGCCCCTGTTGCTGTGAAAAGTCAAACAGTCCGGCGTGTTTTACCAGAATATTTGCCACTTCCTGACGCTGGTTAGTGCTGAGTGACTTGTTCACCATAGCTAGAATGGAGGAGTCCGCTAGAGGGCATGCATTAACGAAATGGCGTTCATCCGAAGAATCAGGGGCTTCTGTAAGAATGGCTAGTGACTGCACTTGATCTTCATGGTAGGCGGCAAGTTTCAGACCCTGTGGTAGTATTGCAGGTTCACTGGAACAGTTTACGGTCCATAAGCCTGTGCGTCCGTGAACAACTGAGAACGTGCAATACGGTATCAGCACATTCCTCTTGATGCAGCTCAGATGAATGGGCTCCACGGTAGCGTCAAACGTTACGTCGGTGGTAGGGAAACAGGTGACTGAAACACACGCAGCACACAACGGAGGCACTACTGTATCACTGGATACACAAAGCACACTTTCGTGATTTGGTGGGCCTTCCGTAAACGCTGCCGAAAAGCTCGTATCTACACTAATTTCTCCTGTTCTGCAGTCGACAGTGGCACCACACAGTTTCAAAAAATCAAGGCCCAGGATTATGTCATGCGTAGAATGAGAAAGAACTGCGAACTCCGCGTTAAATATTTGACCGCCCAAGATAACGTCCACATTGCAAACCCCGACAGGATGTAACAACTCCCTACTCACTCCACGAAACGTATCAGCCCGGTCCCAGCGAAACATCACTTTTCGTCCTAGGAGGCTTTTAAATGCAACACTCATCACCGAAACTGTTGCTCCCGTGTCCACTAAGGCCATTGTTGAAACTCCGTCAATCAGTACAGACACCTTATTCTTAAGCATACAAATGGGTGGAGGTATCTCTGTCGACATCGAAGATTGTCCAGCGACCTCACCTCCAACGGCCGCGCTGACTAGTTTTCTGGAGGTGGTGACGGGTAGCCACGCCGCGGAGACGGCGACCGGCTTACGCGAGGAGCGCTTGGTGGTGTCAGGCTGCGATCGGATGCTGGAGAACGGTTCCGGAGCGTCTCGGGGTGCTGGCGAGGGTTGCTTCCTGGATCTGTGTACGCGGGTGAGTACGTTTCATCAAGTGGATCGCGGTACCGCCTTGACATCGTACAGCGGTCGAACCTCGATGGTTGGCGGCAATTGCAGTACCTGTCAATGTGGCCCAAGTCGCCGCAGCTGTAGCACACGGGTAAACGACGATTGATGAAGGGCTCCTCGAAGCGCTCAGCCGTGGGGGGTCGTGTGACCGAGTGAAGTGGCTGAACCTGCTGAACAGGAGGAACAGTCGGTCTGCGTGGAAACCTGCCGGGGCGAGGGCAGTGTTGCCAGGTCCGACGAGGCGGCGTAGCCAAAAGCTAGAGAAGTTGTAGCCCAAATGTAGCCAAACAGATAAAAAGTGCAAAATATTTCGTAGCCAAATATAGCCATTTTTATTTGAAATTTTATTTGTGTATACATTTTCACATTCGACATTTTCACATTCGACTTTTTTGCACAACCCGTCGTAACGAAATGTCTGTGCCGCCGTGACGGTCGGCCTTTTACATCAACAATAGCGACATCATGCTTGCACAGAACACTTTTTGGTTGGCCCCGGAAGGTCTTAAGTTCCAGCGAATTGCTGCAGAGGGCGAATAAGTGCTTTTATTTTATGACAGGTAGTACTAAGTTATTATTTTTAGTTAGTTGCAGTAATATTAACTACGAACGCTGCTTTTAAGCTGTCGTGAACACAAAATAATGTTCAGTTTCATCGATCTCTCACGTTATCTCTGCCTATGGCGTAGAAGTTCAGCTGTCCAGCGATCTGCGACGGCGACGTGCTCATGGCTTCTTTTTTGATGAGCTAAAACAAATCTTTCGCGCTGTGATATCTCGCGTTATTTGTCTCATCGTCAAATCTTGTTTTCTCGTTTTTTTTTCAATTAGCTTGGCGCGGATTAGCTTGGACACACAGTACCTATATAGTGTCAATTTACATCAACCTGGCCGCCATCTTAGGTCTCTAGCACGCCAAGAACATGCGATAAGAAAAGGGACAGGCAACAGATGCCCCTCACTGTCTGAATCGGTGTAAGCGGAGCTTTAAACGATTACTGCGCAAACCGGCACACTTGTGTAAGAAGCGCGCAGTCGTTTTTGGTGACGAGCACGTCCCGAACTAACTCGCTCGAAATGATAAAAGCCGCGACGGCGCACAAAGAGAAATGGTAAACCGCAAATTGATAACAGTGGTAATGGTGTGAAAACCGGTTTCTACCAAAAAGCAAACCATGTTGATGGCGAATAAAGTTTTATAATAGGGGCCCCTAAAGTTTGGGACCCCAAAGAGCTTTGCGGGTATTAGCATTGGGGCATGCAGGAATGAAGAGTTTTGGAATAGGCGTTTTGTGTTTGCGGATGCGTGTTGCGTTTGCAGCGTCACTACGGCGTCAAAGAAAAAGTGTTATATATATTAAAATAAAATACACCATTTTACACCAAAACACCATACACCAAAGTAATTTAGACTTTCGTGTTTTCGCTTTTAATGAAAATTTAGAACTTATTCTATTAGCAGCATGCAGCTTGTTGCGCTTAGTTTTGAGTGACCAACTTTACGCACCTTCACCCAGCCAAGTCAATCCGTGATAGGCCTACGAGCCATGAAATCGGCATTTGGATTCGGAATCAGCGGTTTATAATGAATCAATCTTCATTACACATGTTAGTTGAGAGAAAGCGATAACCGCAATCACTTCTTCTAGCTTACAAACCTCACGCTTTACCATGAATCCAGCCCAGTTTTCTGCTAGGTTAGAGCCGTCGCTTCGATGGGCACCGCTATGTTTGTTGACGAAAGGTTTCGGGGCAGCTTTTGGGGCTCCCACTAAATCGATGAAATAGCCTGCCCGACGCAAAACCCAAACAAAGTTTCCGTCTTGCGCATGGTCAGTGCCTTCGACGTTATTTCTTTGGGGCCTCAATACGTTTGAGGCCCCTATTCTAAAAATCTAGTAATTGCTGGGGTTTTACGTGCCAAAACCACGATATGATTGGGAGACATGACGCAGTGGGGGACTACGGATTATTTTTGGCCACTTCGGTTCCTTTAACGTACACCTAAGTACACGGGTGTTCCTGCATTTCGCCTTGATCGAAATGCGGCCGCTGTGGCCGGGAATCAAACCCGCGTCATCGAGCCAGCAGCACGACACCTCACAAGCTAAGCTAACACGCTGGGTGAAGTTTATGTGACGTGGTGCACTGATGTCATCGTGGCAAACATGTTTCGATATTGGCAGAATGAGTATCTGCATCCACGACGTTACGGACAAACCATCCTAGAAGTACAAGCACCAGAACCCACCTTTGGCTCGGGGTCTTGCTCCCATTCTTTTTATACGTTCTGGCATACTTGGCCCACTTCCCCATGTATGGATTCTCCTCTCTGAGGAGGATCCGATCTTACGTCAACCTAGCAAAATGAATCTCGAATCTAAGCACGAAGAAAAATTCATCTAGCTGGAAAAGGAAAATGGCAGTAATGTTTGGCGCCAGAAACGCGGGGTAGGTCGAAAGTGGTGCCCGGCGGGATAGTTTATACGAAAGACATGGCCATGAACACACTGGAGCGTGTCATCCACCCGTGCTTCCCTTCTTTCATGTCGGAGCCGTAATCACCCGACGGCCCCGACCCTATGTTATTGCAATCCCTTCCTGAGCATAGCCATGTTAGTACAGTGTACTGTGAAAAAACCACTACTCCCATGTTCATCCCGACGCCCGGAGATCGGGTGCCTAGCGGTCAAGCAGGGTGTAAGTTTAAGTGCATCAAAGATCAAAGCCACCGGTTCAGACAACAGCGCAGATAAGGAAAGAAAGGCGGGGGGGGGGGGGGGTCATTTCGCACACGCACATACGCACAGCCACGCGGCCGGCTCAGCCAGCTAAAACACAGCCTTAGAGATTTGCTTTTACCCGATCAGAGCCACGTCTAGAGCGTGGATGAGGGCGCCACTTATAGCCCAAACACAGCCAAGTCGCAGATTTTCAGTAGCCCAAATATAGCCACATAGCCAACTCGTCCACGTCGACGCCAAAAAAATTTCCCGTAGCCCAATTTGGCTATATATAGCCAAATCTAGCAACACTGGGCGAGGGTGTTCTCGTCTTTGTTCGGGCGTAAATGTGCCTTCACGAGGGCATTGAGCTCCTCTGTGGGTGATGTCCGTGACACATACCGACGGTTGCCACGGAGCGCACGATGCTGCAGGAGCCGTGTGTTGCGGGGAATAGGCAGCAGGTTGTTGCATGACGCTGCACACAAGTACCTCGTGTCGCCGCAGTTCTTCACGCATGATCTGCCGTATAGTGGATGAAAGATCGGTGGACGGACTGTCATCGACGCTGGCAACGGTTGTCACATTCGCCCGTCGTCCAAATTTTGGTGCAATGCGACGAGTCTTCAATGTCTCAAACGTACGGCAGTGACGTACTACATCTGAGACGGAATCAACGTGTTCCCTGCCTATAAAGAAATTGTAGACATCTTCAGCAATTCCTTTAAGGAGATGTCCGACTCAGTCTTCCTCCGACATCTGTGAATTCACTATTTTGCACAGCTTGAGGATCTCTTCAATGTACGTAGTGCACGTTTCTCCAGGAGTCTGAGCTCTTTGAGCTAGGGTTCGCTCCGCGCGTTTCTGTTTGGCGTAGGAGTCTCCAAAACACTTCTTAATTTCTTCAAAGAAGCGCTCCCACGTTGTCAGGGAGTCTTCGGGATTTTCAGACCACATCAGCGCTGTTTCACTCAGAAACAGTACGACATACTCAAGCTGAGTGACAGAGTCCCAACGGTTGTAGCGGCTCACCCGTGCGTAGTGTGTCAGCCACTCGTCGACATCTTCGCCCGCTTTTCCCGTGAACGAGCGTGGTTCCATGTAGTGCTGCAACGGTCGAACTGGCGTTGACCTTTGAGCTGGTACACCTGGCGCTGGCGTTTGTCCACTTCCGTCCTGAGACATGATGAACGTCGTTGGCGAGAGACCGGCAAGACGGCGGCTCCGGCGAAGTTCGAAATGTTGCGGCTCCGTGGTACGTAGTGTCGTACCCAGCACACTCCACCACTCTGTTACGCCAACAAAAGGTGTTTATTAATAAGCCAAGTCGCGACGGCCTGGATCAACTGAGTGCCGGTTGAGATGTTGTTGTTGTTGTTGTCGCCTCAAAACATGGCTCGTACCCACGAGGGGGATTGGCCACACTGGATAAAATAATACATGCACCTAACAACGAACAAAATGGTAAAGGTGAATAATCAAAATTAAGATTTTGGTAGCTCCTTAACACAGATTTTAAGATGTCCTATACATAAATTAACTAAATAAAAATTAGGAGAAAAGTAACAACAAAAATAAACATAAAATAACATGTCCCACGGTCGGTGCCCTAGCAGCGTAACCTTCCGGATGCTTCAATAAATTTGTGAACAGCAGTGATCATAGAGCCCTGACTTGTGCCTAATTGACAGGCCCCAAAAGACAAAATGTTTGGCGTTGTAAGTGCCAAACCCAGATTACTGCTTGGAAATAACAGAAACATTCTACGGAGGGAGGAGAAGCGGTGGCAAGAAAGAAAGAAATGGTCAATAGTCTCCGGTTGATTACAAAACGAGCAGAGGTCAGTGATTGATAAACCGGATCTATGAAGATAAAAATTTAGGCGGGGAACTCTGCAGCGGAAAGTTGACAGCGTCACCTCACATTGGCGTGAAAGGCACTTGCTCGTGTTCCACCGAAATTTTAAATGTTGAAAATCGTCTGAAGAAAGTATGGACGAGTCATGGCAACTCAGCAATAAAAGGCGTTTAAATCTAGCTCCTGTTATAAAAGAGAAATCAGGAAGAATATTTATGACCGGACCATTTAGTGATGTCGAAGCGAGCGAGTCAGCTGATTCATTTAAAAAGATTCCACTATGTCCGGGGACCCAGACAAAGCGGACTTCGGATAAATTTTCTGGGGCAAGAGTCGAAAATATACTCAGTAGGTGTGACTGATTATTGGAAGTTAAATGTGTACAGACCGAAAGCGCATCTGTAACAACTATTACCTTAGAAATCTGTGGACCCAATTTTCGGATGGCAAGAATAACTGCCAGAAATTCTGCAAGAAATATTGGAGTGTAATCAGCGAGACGGAGAGCAAAAGACCAGTTGAGTTGATTCGAAAAGATGCCAACACCAGCCTTCTCTAAATATTGTGATGCGTCCGTAGAAATAACCAAATGAGACGGAAATTGACTAAGATGGTCTTGAAGGAGACCTTCAAGTATGCGCGCAGGAAGAAGTTTTGCGTGTTTTGGAAAAATATCATCAAAAGTTAGTTTTATCTTGAATGAATTAGATTTTGGAGAAATCAGGCGCGGTAGGCTAACTTGAAGTTTAGATAACAGCGATTGAACAAAAATAACTTGTGGCTCTCGGTAACGCCGCCATCCTGTTCTGAAAAATGATTCTGGTGAATTGATGAAAACGGGTTGCAAATTGGAAAGGGGTGTATCATAAAGCTTCAGGAAAGTCAGGACAGTAAGTTGCTTAAATCTGGAATCAAGCGGAATAATTCCAGACTCCAGATAAAGAACATTATTAGCCACAAAACTTGGCAGCCCGAGGCAGAGACGCAGCGCTTGCCTTTCCAGTAGAATTAAAGGTCTCAGCTTGTATGCTGCACATCCTGAAAAAAGAACACAACCAAATTCTAGGATGGGGCGGACGTAAAGCTTATAAATCATCAGCAACGTAGATCTACGCATCCCTGTGTTTTTATTGCTGAACCGGCGCAACAATGCCATTGCACGTTCTCCTTTATTAGCATTTGCTTCTATTTGCTGCTGCCAGTTTAGCTTACCATCATAAGTTATCCCTAAGTACTTCAAAGTTGGAACTTGCGGAATCGGCTGATTACGATAATGAAGAGAAATAGAGACATGATTTGACAATGGAAACACCAGTAGAGCGCATTTCTTTACGTTAAGCGAAAAAGACAGGCCGTCCAGCCAGGACTCGAGTTCAGACAAATAAGATTGCAAAATTTGGTATAACGTATTAATATCCCTTGCTGATGAGAAAAATGCAATGTCATCAGCATAGAGATAGAGTTGTACATCCTGATGGATTGGCACAGAAGATAACAAAATATTGAACAAAAGTGGCGAAAGAACTGATCCCTGTGGTACGCCTCTCGTCTGTTTATACGTATCCGATGTCACCCCATCCTTGAAACAAAAAAATTCTCTATCGAAAAGGAACTCTTGTATCCAGGCTACTAAATAGTCTGGAACAGAACAGCTAACTAATCGAGAAATTAAAATTTCATGTTCGACACTGTCGTATGCTTTTGCAATATCTAAAGTTACCAATGCCGATATATCTCCTGATTGTCCTGCGAGTCGAATGCGGCTTTCTAAATCAACGTGAGCTGACCAAATGGAACAATGAGGCCTAAATCCTATTTGTCTCGAGCACAGAATACCACGAGAAGAAGTAAATTCAAGGAGCCGGACATGAATTACTTTTTCTACAATTTTGACTAGATTCGATGTAAGTGCAATTGGCCGAATGTTGTCCAAGATATATCCGAGGTTTTCTTTTTTAAGCAAAAGCACAATTTTTGCAATTTTCCAAGAGGTCGGAATCCATGTATATTGTAGTGAACAGTTAACTATATTTAAGAGCTCATCTGGGAAAGAGTCAAACAATAATTTAATCATAGTAATGGTGATACGGTCCGGTCCAGGAGCCGATTGATGTGCAGATAAGATGACATCGGATAATTCTGTCATGGTAACTTCTACAAATTCAGATGTAGAAATTTTGAACCTCCTCGGTCTGGGACACAGCGAAGAAAAGCGTGCTTCAAGCCCTTTCGCGATATTATTTAGTGAATCCGCCGCTTCTTTGGGGGATAGAACAGCAGAAAATGACCATACGGACTGTTGAACATCTTTTTTGTTGCGTAAGAACCTAAAAAGTGCCGATCTTCTTTCTCGTTTTGACAAAGACGTATGTATTGCATTTTTTTGTTCATCTTTAGCTTTCGCCACAGTTCGTTTAAATAGAGCTGCATAGAATTTATAGTCCATCCAATTTTTCGGTGAATGATTATGTTGGAGACTTTTCCACGCTGCTTTTCTTCGCCTATAATCCCGTGTGCAAGCATCGTTCCACCATGATGACTTCGACGGCGAGCTGCAAGACATAACCGTAAACTCAGCAGGCTGAATAGAAGAGTTTAAAAGCGATACGACAGAGTCAGCCCTCCGTTGTTCATCATAAGTACTCAACGCTGATAAGCCTGCATTTATAGTTGATTTATAAGTTGTATAATTAATGAGTCGTCTTTGTCGTATAATAGGAGCCTGACGTGAAAGCATAATTTCAAAAGTGATGGGTAAGTGATCGCTACTTGTTCCATTGTCAAAGGTGTCCCAAGATGAAATAGACATGTTAGCAGAGGAGAAAGTCAGATCTAATGCAGAAGAGAATCGCCCACGTAGAAAGGTAATTTGTCCTGAATTGTGACATTGAAAATTGTTGTCATGCACCCAATTCCACAACCTCTTTCCACAACCATCCGTTTTAATTCCCCAAGAAGTATGATGCGAATTAAAATCTCCTGCCAGGAGCGTTGCATTTGAACAGTTTCGGAACAGTGAGTCCAGGTGATCAGTGTTCTTGACTCCGTTCGGGAAGTACGTATTAACCACTGTAAACACAGAGCAACCTGGCAGCAAAAAATCTAATCCTAAAATTTCGCAGTCTGAACACACATGTTCAAAAGTTACAGTTACCTTATGATACATTTTTGATGAAACTAGTATTAGCAGCCCACCGCCCCTACCTGGACGATCTAAACGAAATGTTCGAAAATTATTAATAGTAAATCTTTGATGTGACGAAAGCCATGATTCCTGAAGTAAAATAACATCTGGTATTATTTTGTGTACTAAATAAAGAAGGTCAACGTAACCTGAGGATATAGAGCGGCAATTCCATTGGAGAACCTTTACTGATGCTATGACGATCCTAGAATGGATGACTCCACGGCAGAACGCAACGCATCCTGCTCGTGGTGATCATTGTTCTTTCCTTTTTTAGGCTTAGATTTAGGAGTATCCGTGGGAGAAAGTGGGGAACCCTTGCGTCTATTGCTGATGGTCCCAAGCCTCATGTGTCCAAATGAGTGGCTAGGTCCCGCAGTTGCTGAGAGCGGAGAACAAACTGAGGTATCGGACTCAACCTCTGCCTGATTTACAAAGTTCGATTCATTTGAATGGCGCGCGGGAGTACTACATGGGGTGGGGTCAGCAGCAGCAGAGTGCGATTGGAGGAGGCTATTAAATTTGGCAGTTAGCATCTCAGTTATACCTTCGGCAAAAGTATTAAACAGCCGCTCCATAACTATTGGCATTGCCTTGTCAATGGCTGCGGCTACAGCGGCCGAAACTGTGGCTTCTAGGGATGTTGACTGACGGGAAGCAGCTGCCGCGTAACCAACATCGCGCTCCTTTATTGCTGATATTGCTTCCGCACGGGAACAATGACGTTTCTCCGCGATCTCAAGCACCTGAATCTCATGGCCTCGCGCAGGGCAGTTACTATCTGTAGCACTATGAGATCCATCGCACAAGCAACACCTAGGTGCATCTTCGTCGCAGGCTGATGTAGAGTGAGAGCCGCCGCAATTACAGCATCTCACTGAAGATCTACATGCATTAGCACTGTGGCCAAATCTCCAGCAGTTTCGGCACTGCAATGGCCTAGGTGACAATGTCTCCACGCGGAACAAATACGGCCAAGCCTTCACTTCAGACGGGCGCGTTAAACCGGCGAACGAGACGATGACGCTCTCAGTTGGGACTCGGTTATCACCCACCGACCTATTGCATCTATAAACAGAAACAACACCAGCCGGAGAGAGCATCTTCAAAAGGGCCTCAGGAGTAATATCGGTAGGAACCCCGCGAACAATGCCTTTCACGCATGCGAGATGAGGAGGGACGAAAGCACGAACCGCGATGCTAGTGAATCTCGTGCAGTTAAGCAAATCATTAAGGCACTGAACATTAGAAGACTTACATAGAATGCCTGTCTTGCCAAAACGCCTCACCTCCGAGATGTGCAACGAAGTGCTCGGTAATACCGCGCAGCTCCTCCTGGAACCTTTCTGATTCGGTTAGCCGAATGGAACCACCATCCGTGGGAACGAGCGCCACGGGCAAGGTACTGACTCCGTTCCGAAGAAAACACTCCAGGGGCACCGACTCAGTGGGACGGCTAGCCGACCAGGGCGAGCCCTGGCCGGGACCGGAGACCGGCATTCACGGTCCCTGGAAAAGAAAAAAAAAACCTATAGAAGAAACAAAGCCCTACGAGCAGTTAAAATGTGGCCAATCCCCTTTCGGATACGAGACAAGACGTAGAACGGTGGCCGGAACCACAGAAGCACCCGTTCCTGGGCCGGCTGTTCTATCTTTACGTGCGGCAAATAGTGTCTCGTTTCTTCTTCTTCTTCTTTTTTTTTTTCGCGATACTTCGCATCCTATAATTCGCCCCTTCATGCAGGTCGCTTGAAGTTGTTTCTTCAAATTTTTCTTCGCGTTTATGCTTGTGGGGGTTCATGCAAGAGGTTTACTTGGCGGTTCGTTTCCCGACAGTTCAGTTTTCTACTGAATATTCGTACTCCGTGCAGGAGCGCGCCCTAAGCGCGCTCCCGATTGCAGCGCCAGCACAGCGTTGCGCAAGACGCGCGAAATAAACAGATTGCACCTCTGCGTTCGTTGCGTGCTGACGTGCGTTCCGCACGGCGTTCGATAGGCGTCGTACATCGCGACCACTATAGCTTGGTGACCCGGACGTACGTACATGATGGCTACGAACACAAGTGCCATGTCGGCGGACAACGGTACTCAACAGCGACCGCAGTCAACGGTGAGCAACGAGAACCATTCCCTCGCCATCGACATGGAAGCAGTCTCAAACGTGCGTCTCCCGCCATTTTGGCCGAAGAATCCGGCAGTATGGTTTACTCAAGTGGAAGCGCTCTTCGATTTGCGCCGCATCACTGCACAGCGCGCCAAGTACCTTCATGTCGTCTCATCACTGCCATCTGAAGTTGCGGACGAATTCGACGACGTGCTGAGCCTTCCACACGCAACGCGACCATACGACCATTTCAAGACCATTGTTCTAACGCGCAAAGCGCTCTCGGAACGCAGCCGCTTGCAGCAACTTCTCAACACGGAGGAGCTGGGAGACCGACGACCATCTCAGCTGTTGCACCGAATGCGCCAGCTACTCGGCGACAGCATGCAAGATTCCGAGAGTCCTCTACTTCGTGAGTCATTTCTGCAGCGTCTGCCGCAAAACCTTCTTCCTGTCCTGGCTGCTGCAGGCGACATGCCGTTGGCGAAGCTAGCCGAGCTCGCGGATCGCGTTGCAGAATACTCCCGCGCTGGCCCGTGCACGGTTGCGGCAGCGACCGCCGTGACACCGGATACACAAGCGCGGCAATCTCGCCTCGAACGCCTCGAAGAAAAGATAGAGCAGCTCGCTGCCTCCGTCGCCGCGATGTGGACTTCGACCGATGGTCGCTCTCACGGCAACTCACGTTCGCGCTCTCGTTACCGCACTAGAAGCAACTGTGCCGGCTACTGCTGGTATCATGTCCGTTTCGGCGCCAGGGCTAATAAGTGTCGGGAGCCTTGTCGCTGGCAGGAAAACACGAACGCGAGTCGCTAATGGCGGCGAGTGACTGGCTTGACCCCACAGCGAAACGCACCTAATGAAACATCCTTGTCCTCCATGGGGGCGAGCCTCCTGATTGCAGCGCCAGCACAGCGTTGCGTTATACAAAGATTTACTGTATAACATGGACAGATTTACTGTATATGGCATGGACAGTGTACGTTATAGGAAGATTTACTGTCCATGCTAATTCCGCCTCCGCTTTACCGATCACTATATATTGAATGGCCAGGCCACGATGTACTAAAGCGAGTTCGTAAAATGTATATGTATATATCCCCTTGCTGCAAAGCATTCTTTTATAAACTTCATAGTGAAACCTTACCGGTAAAAACATGGCTATAGAAAAAGGGTATCTTTGTGTCTTCTGTTAACTATAGTCTTTGTGATGTGGCAGAGACAACTGAACATTGTTTTATTGGTTGCAAAGACGCCATCCTATTTTGGGATGTCCTTCAACGAACTCTAAAGAAAGAAATTGAAACCAATCCTCATACTGTGCGAAACCTGCTGCCGACCTCTGATGACAACGTACCTTTCGACATGGGGTTTTTTTTTTTTTTTGTGGGAATGCACTTTGTGGAAGGCGCGAGTGATGGACCATATAACGCAGAACCGGTTGTACCTCCAAGAGTGAATTTCATTCGAATTACTGTGCACCTAAAACATGTTTATGATGGACTTGGTATTCAACCGACGCCACGGACGTGACGGCGCAGAAAATGCGGAGGAGGAGGGCCACGTAATGAGTATCAAATGAGCGCGTTCACGACGTTCCGATGTCTACAAACGGTACAATGCTTTCGCATTCCCACACATAAGCAGTCTTAAGTGTCTCTGCCGAATTTTTAATGCTACACATCAGTTTGTAAAGAAGCACTGAGGTTGTGTAAAGAAGCACCAGTCTCCTTTAGTACCCTGCGCACAGGGTGTCGTTTATCGCATTCCGTTCTTGTGTGGTGAAGTATACATAGGGCAGACCGGAAGATGCCAAAACGACAGATTAAGGGAGCACGGGCAAAAAAATTGAGCCGATATCGGGATGGGCATGTTATCTGTGCACTGTGACGATTATGGTTGTGAATCGTTGTTTAAGGAATGTTCCGTGCCGCACAGAAATGCGGATAAAGACACGCGAGAAATCGTGGAAGCGAATTTGACAGCAAGAGCATGTGCGCGTGGGCCCCGTCTGTAGCTCTGAGTGGAAGGGCAATGGACTATCTCGAAATTACAGGGATGCACGTGCGGTGATTGGTAACCTCTGTATCCGTGTGGTAGCAGTTTGTCGTTATAAACATGTCACTAACGGAAATAAAGAATCAGCGGAAAGTTAGCTCCCGTCTTTGTCGTTCTTCCTCGTCCGCGTCACCTAAGCGCTATAGTCCCAAACACTATATCAAGCCAGCTAGCCCAAAAGTCTAAACCACGAGCGAGTTGCTCGTGTTTTATACACGACGTGGATACGATAAGCAGGGCTGTACTTGAATATCAAAAAAAAAAAAGAGAAAGACTTGTTGAATGCCCCCAATCTCCTGCGGCTGCCGCCATACTGTTCAGGCATTCCCGAACGCTTGCGATTTCCTGCGATGCTTAAGAAAAAAAAATTAGAATTTCACGTTTCAAAAACCGAGATCTAATCGAGGCACGCCATAGTGGGCGATTCCGGGCGAATTTTGACCACTTAGGGTTCATTAGCGTGCAGCCGCTGACTCTGCAGTACGGTCCGTGCTTCTTTCTCATCCCCTTCCTCCCTTCCCCCAGCGTAGGGTAGCCAACCGGACTCTTGACTGGTTAACATCCCTGCCTTCTTTATACCTCCCCCCCCCTCTCTCTCTCTCTCACCCAATGCACGGTGCACCGGCGTTCCCCCCCCCCCCCCCCCCCCCCCCGTCGGGTTAACTTGATTTTCAATGTCCAGTGGCGGCCAACAAATCGGTGGCCTAACGTAATGCAACGAGCCTGTTCCAATTTTTTCTCATTTCGCGCGTTGCCACACCGGTCCGAACGGCGCTCTGTCACCCGCCGTGGTTGCACAGCGGCTAAAGTGTTGGGCTGCTGAGTACGAGGTCGCGGGATCGAATCCCGGCCACGGCGGCCGCATTTCGATGGGGACGAGAACGCTCATGTACTTAGATTTAGGTGCACGTTAAGGAACCCCAGGTGGTCCAAATTTCCGGAGTCCCCCACTACGGCGTGCCTCATAATAAGATCGTGGTTTCGACACGTAAAACCCCATAATTGTTTTTACGGCGCTCCGTCGACATTATCACCTGGAGTGAGCGAGTGAATAAACTTTATTGAATTATTGGTTATTGAGCTGGCCTCATGTGAGACTCATTTATGGTCGAGGCTCTTATTTCAGGGCTCCGCTGGCTTCCGCAAGCCTATTGGCTCTTCTGACCAGGAGGATAGACTGCTCAGGAGAGGTGGACAATACGAAAGGAATAGAATCAAGCGAAAGGAATCTCTAATGCCGTCCACGGTTTCCGATAGCGAATCCAGACATTATCGACGTCGAGCTACGTCACGGACGACACAAGAGCAGGCGCAGGAAATATCACTCTGTTACACAACACACACGATAATTAACTGACATCTAGTCAGCGGTTGTCTGACAATGCGATAAGTAAGAAAGAAAAGAAGAAGAAACTGCACATTAGTGCGCGCGTTATTGACTATTTCATATTTCATACGCGAGTGCAGTTATACGCAGGCAGCTGTACTTACAGTGGTTGCGTAGCCCTGTGAGCCGGTTTCGGTCGGTCGTTCGCAGGAATTTTCGCTAAAGTTGTCATCAACGCAGAAGCCATTATAAATGAAAGGAAATGCAAAAAAAATAAAGAAGACGAAAGACTAATTGCTATCGTTTCCGAAAACGTCGTATGGGTGGTTGAAAAAGAAAATTGTCAGATCATTTTTTTTCCTTTCTGTTCAGAAGAAAGGACCAGTCATTATGGCGACGGAATAGAGTCGCCAAAACAGACGAGCGACAGGAAAACTGGCGCATGACAAAGGAGGGCAAATCCTAGAAACACTCGTCTAGCGTAAACGCTTTCTGATGACAGTTTCGTGGGAAAGAAACCAGAACTGCTCTCTGGTTGAGGTGGCTGAGAAGACAAGTTTTTGAGGCAAGACGTGTTCTGCATGGCAGACACGCTAGAATTTAAAATAAGGAGACGGATTCCGAGAAAACGTGGCGATATGCGCGATTTTGAACAATGGATAGCACGCAATGGAGAAAACAGAAAAGAGGAAACAAAACTGATTTTTTTTCTTCTGTTTTTTAAGGAATCGAACCGAATGACGGAACTATTGAATGCGAAACGAGATTCATACATCACGAGCGTGAAAACGATACAAATGCTTCTGGTCTTAGCGTAAACAATCGTGTATAAATGAGGTTGTGTGAAACAATACGCAGCGTAAGTACATAGGAAATGCACAGGAAATATATACAGAAATTCACTCAGACTGAACGAGTAATATAAAAACAATTACATTTACGGTTTTGATTTGAATGTCGTGCCGAGTATACTTGAATTACGTACTGGAAAATGCACTCATTTAGCAATTGTACGAGATAGACTTGCACGGGATATAACTTATTGTATCGCTAACAGATATTTCAGTAAACACCCGTGACATGTAGCACAATTCTATTCCTTGAGCTTAATTACTCTCAGAGGCAGACATTATTTGCATAAAAATGAATGTGAATGTTTTACTAACTAACAAGTTTGTTCTAATTAACTTTTAAACTAGTTACCTTACGCCATATGTGGCAACTTACGAATTTTAGTTGGCGATTTCGAAAGTCATATCCTTTTCGAACGAATTCAGAGTATGACACCAGTTTCGAGATATGCGTTCTCACAGTTTGCGACTGTTGCTAGTTTAAATTAAAAACTGGTGCTAGTTTTAAAATTGGTTCCAAGTGGACGTGCCTTGTGAAATACCTGGCTTCAAATCATGTATTGCAATATGTACATTAAAGAAATTGGTTGAAAATTTGATTAGTTATAAATTTCGATAATAAGTTCATTGTGCATAAGTTATGTATACGTCTTCGAGTATTCCAGCTCAACAAGTAGATTTGTGATAAATGCCATATTTGATTTCTTTAAATTCTGTTAACGTGAAAACAAAACACTCGGTATATTCATCGTGTTCCTTGTTTTCTGCCATCGACTGACATGACTCAAGATTATAATCAGTAATGGCCAATACTGAGCCACGAGTGCAATAATGCACGTTCTGGCTCTAAGCATCGCAAGAGCGATCAATCCAGATATGCTGGAACGATGACACTGGTGCTTGGTCCACACCGTGGTTAACCTCGTCAATGTCTGCCGTCAGCCCCATCGTCTGAGAACTTCTTTCTTCCAGCACGCCAATGTTTGTGACGACGAGCCGAGCGACAATGAGGTGCAACGGTATCGAACAGCGCAACAGATAAAACGCAGCATCAGATAGCAGCAGACGACACCATTCACGTCTGCTCATCGATTCACGTTGCTATCGTTAGTCTTGTTTTTGCTTTGTACACACTAAAAACATGATTCCAGGTGTGTCCTTGTGAAACACGGTTCCGGATATTAGGTACAGATGTGATTAAAGATTTAATTCTGAGATTTCATGTGCCAGAACCCACGATCCGATTATGAGGCACGCCGTAGTGGGAGACTCGGGATTGATTTTGACCAACCGGGGTAGTGCACCTAAATCTAAGTACACGAGCGAGCGCTTTCTGCATTTCGACCCCAAAGAAATGTGGACGCTGCGGCCGGGATTCGATCCCGCCACCTCGAGCACAGCAGCGAAGCGTGCCTTGGCTACCCCGGCGGGTAGCTACAGATATGTGGAGAACAAAGTTCCATATGACTTGGCTCGTTTACTGGAACACGTCCACATATTACGTTCCCCAGAAATACGTTCCACGTTTATTTAAAAGCGTGGGTCTGAAATATATGGAACACATTTCCACGTATTTAATATGTGGAACGCCAGTTACAATGGCTGAGTGGGAAAAAAAATGTTCCGCTTACTAGCTAGAACCTAAGTGGGACAAGATTATGAATGCACCGTCAATCAACTGGCTCACGATTCTGGTTCAGGGCTGCGCCGAGCAAGACGACAATTCGAAGAAAAATCCCTACGACAAGAAGCGGACAAACTTGCGAAAAACTCACCTTCTCGAAATCGCACACTCCTCTGGGAAAGGTAGTACCCACTTTCCACTGCGGTGCCAACGAGCTGTCTTCGGCGAGCCAACAAACACCGTTACACTTTCCACGGGCCAGAAAAACCACAATCACTTCGAACGTGGTGCGCGCCATCCAACCTGTCCTGTACTATGCACACCGCGAAGAAAGAAAGCGGAGTGTCCCGTCTTAAACGCTGACGTCTGTATATACACAGTTTGGCTCGTTTCTAAGTAAGCCCAATTACTGCTGCAGCTTCCGTTATAGCTTGCTTCCATCTTCAGTGTCCGCTCAGCTTCCATCGCGAAGAACCTCGCATTGGTTCGTATACACCCTGCTTTCGGCTTCTAATTGCGCTAATTAGGGTAGCTTCTGTCGATTCATGCCGAACTCAATGGCCACTCGGAGTCCGTTAGAAACGCGTCTCGGAGCGGTTCCACTTTAAGCACGGGCGTCTCATAGCGGCGGTAATAGTTTCTTTCCTTGAAAGAACTCCTGCTTTCGTGAAGATTAAAGCGGTCGGAGCGCTTCGCCCTAACGCCGTTGTGAGAAGTTGAACTACGAGGTCGCACACACACACGTGTATGGTTTGGCGAAAAGCTCGCTCGCTCGCTTCATCTTGAATGCGGGACAGTCGTGAATGCCTCGCCACTTGGAGCCACGAGCTAAGCTGCGTGATAAGCTCCAGATGTCAGGCATGCCGCTGGGGGTCTCAGCTGCGCGCTCTTGCCGAGCTAGTTGCTCCGAAACGGTTCTCTATCTCTCTTTTCTTTTTTTCATCGAGAGAACTTGAGGGCGGTTCCACGCAAACACTTTGCTTAACAAGCCTGCTCAGGCGAAGCTTCGCCCGACGCGCTCGCTTCGAAAAAAAAAAAAAATAAGTACTCGCCGCGGTGGTCGCGTGTTTAGCGCGCTTTTCGACACCGTCACGAGCCTTCGCCGCGCTGTTAACGCGCATTTCAGCGCGGCTGGCTCTGTGTCAGTGCCGCCAGCCGCGCCTTGAATCCCGCTCCTTTTGGGCTCGTTGTTATCACGCCTCGAAAGAAACGTTGCTCTATTTTATAACATACCTCAACCCCTTCCTCCCTTACTCTTTCAATCCGTTTTTTTTTCTTGAATGCTTGCTTGCTTTTCGGTTTGATTTATCGTGACGCTCTGCCTTCCAATCCCCCCCCCCCCCCCCCCCCCAAAGAAAAAAGAATATCAACAGACTGTCAGCAGAGCATTATCGTCAGTTTCCGCAAATATATTTGGACGAACACGCGCGCGTCCTGTTGTTACTATACTTCGCGCTATACACATTTGCAACATAATGGACAACGAACTAACCCGATCTGCTACCCTTCTGAGGTGGCGACAGCTCACAGCGCCCGCAAGTGAAATGCTATTCATGCGCAATGTATAATAGATCATTTTCATAAATCGCAAGTGCGCTTCTCAGCACTGCATATCTACCAAACTAATGGCGGCAGAGGTCGTAGTTAAAATGAAGACAAAGTTCTAGCATGTGGATGCCGGGTCTTGTCGCTTGAACATGCTGTCATCACGAGAGCCTCGTCTACATTTTCTATGTCGTAATATACAAGCAAACTGGGCTTGTACGCAATGTTTGCAAGAATGACTATACTCGCGGACAACTTTCTGTGGCAATGAAGGGAAAGCTACGGAGGCAAAGCGCGCACAAGCGAGAGCGCTTCTGAAAAGAGTCCCTCGTTTTAAACCACGTTGGTTTAAGCTGGGGAAGAGAAAACATAAACAGCTTATTAGCAACAGGTAAATAAGACAGAACACACTACTGAGCGTAAAAGTTTACTTATTTTGCGGCTTTTCCCTTCCGCGTCTGGGCAAACGCGAAACCGTCGCACGTGAAAGCTGCCTCGATTCAGCATCCGTTCCGAGCAACCAAAAGCACTGTCAAACGCTGGCGGACTACTTGGCGCGGTAACACACGTGCAGCATCCACGCGCCCGTAGCTTTCCCTTCATTGCCACAGAAAGTTGTCCGCGAGCATAGATTGCCATTAGTTGGGCGAACCGCATCGCAGGAAAGTTAGGTTTGCAATTATTAAAGGGGTCTGAGTGTTCATCAGCTCGTGTGGGAACGCGAAGGACTGAAGACCCTCTCGGAGAAGTATAACTGGCCTAAGGCGGTGGGATCGCTCGAGAAATGGGCCGGCCGGCCACGGGCTAACGTCACGGACAATTACAGTAAAACATCGTTATAATGAAGCTGAAGTGGGAGCCAGAAATACTTCCATTTCTTCTTTATATCCACTGTATCCGATGTCTGTTAGAAAAGTATCCGACCGTTGGCCGAAGAAAAAAAAAATGGCATAACTGGAGCGTTAGAAACCTAATCACTCTCAAAGTAGTCTCCTTGGGACTCCACACACTTCACCCAGCGGTGCTGCCAGTGTTGGAAGCATTCCGAGAAGGCCTCTTTCGGAATAGAGTTTATAGCTCAGCTGTCGTTGCAGCCATAATGTCCTCTTTTGTCTGAAATCGCGCTCCTTTCAATGACCTCTTGGTTTTGGGAAACAGCCAGAAGTCTCAGGGGGCCATATCAGGAGAGTAAGGAGCCTGTTGAACTACAGCAGTCTGATTTTTCGCCCAAAAAATCTGAATGAAGTGCGAGGAATGTTGTCACAGCTGTCCCCGATTTGTCGTCGGCGCGAAGTCGATCGACGGGGTAGACAAGCCGGTTGGTCGTTCCGTACGCAAGCGAGCACAGTGAAAAGAGTCAGAGTCGGGAGTAAACAAAATAAACAAGATATTTATCGCCTGATAAATACACACAGATTAATAAAATACAATAATAAAGAAAACACAAGACAGACTAACACACCTGAACTTAATGTAACACAATGATGAAGGCAAATAAATACGAGCAATGAACAGTAGATATACAAATGAAACAGTGCGAGGATCAAATACACAAGAATACACTTAACAGCATTTCACTAAAGCAAAGTTCAAAAGAAGTCAAAGTTCAAAAGAAAACAAACGATGTCATACGCGTGGCCGGGCAGCAGCAGCAAGTCCATAAACCGTGAAGTCGGTGCACAAAGCTTTCCCGAAGAATGCTGGCGGTCCGATCTTGTCGAGGTGGATGCGAATTGCTGGGCTGGGTTTCCCGGGAGTCTAGATCTGACGACTTCCCTCAAGCAGGTTGAGCTAACTTGAGGCGAACTACCGTGAGCTTCGTTGCAGACGCTGGTTTGGCGTCTCGTACGTCAACAAGTTCCTCGGAGTTCCGACGTGGCCAGGCGGCCCAGGCGATACTGGACGGCACTAGCCCCCCAACGGCTTCTCAGCAGCGCATAGGTTCAGCTTCTAGACTAATCAGCAGGGCCCAAAACCTGCGCTTAAATAGCCTCTCCTTTCCCTAGTTCCCTATGTAGGGAAACTGCCGCTATGTAGAGTTCTCCGAATTCACGGCTCTTTGCTCCCAACAATCTTGGCCGCGTCCCTTTCACCATGGACGAAGAAGCGCCGATTCTCCTCTCTCCCAATGTCAAGGGCCAAGATGGAACCCGGCATACCACGCAGACGTACACGCACACTTCTGGGTGCGTAATCGGCGTGTCGCGTCTGGAATCGAGATGGCAGCCCGAGCGGCCACGACGCTTTTGACGCCCGTAATTCGGCGTGTCGATAATCAGCGTCCAAACCATTCGAAAATATGCCGCTCCTTGACAAATGTGCAGGAGCATTGTCGTGATGGATGCGCCAATTTCCTGTTGACGACAACTCCGGTCTCTTGCGCCGCACAGTATCACGTAGGCGATGGAGGACATCCCTGTAGTACTCTTTGGTGATTGTTTCACCCTGTGGTGCATACTCATGGTGTACCACACCGCGGGAGTCAAAGAAAGCAGTCAGCATCACTTCGACATTGCTGCGCACTTGGCGGGCCTTCTTTGGTCTTGGTGACGTGGAATGCCTCCACTGTGACGACTGGGATTTGGTTTCCGGGTCGTATCCGTACACTCAAGACTCGTCACCAGTGATTATGGTCGGGGTCACTGTTTGTGGAATTCAGCATGTCCTGTGAGACTTCAACACGAAGTTGCTTCTGCTCCACCGTGAGCAGCTTCGGCATGAATTTCGGAATTTCGCCACAACCCTCTTCATGGCCAAATCTTCGGTCATAATGGAATGTGCAGAAAAAGTGCTGATGCCCACCTGTTCCGCAATTTCTCGGATGGTCACACGACGGTCCCGCATCGCCACAGCGTTCACTTCGGCAATGACCTGGTCATTTCGGCACGTTGATGGCCAACCGAAGCGTGACTCGCTCTCCACCGACGTGCGTCCGTCTTTAAACCGGTTGTACCACTCCTTAATCTGTGTGCTGCTCATAGCATCGTCACCGAAAGCCGTCTGAATAATCCCAATTGTTTCCACTTGGCTGTCGCCCAGTTTCTGGCAAAATTTGATGCAGTAGCGCTGCTCCAGTCGCTCCGTCATTTTCCTTGCAAAAAAAAAAAAAAAAAAAAAAAAAAAACCGACGAGGGCACTGCGCACTACCTCACTAAAACGCTGCGTCCCAGCGATTCACACTATCGGCAGTCGGGAAAATATTCGCGCATGCACACGAAGGTTCAAGGTCGGCTGATGCAAGCGCGCTTGTTTCATATCCATCAGGTGTTCGAAAAAAAAAAATAAGGTCGAATACTTTTCTAACAGACCTCGTGTACTGCAATATGAATCTTTATGGGGATTTCAAGGGGAGTTGCACTTACTTCATTATATTCATTATTTATTTATATCCCGTTTCGTTATAACGAGGTTTCACTGTAACTCACTATGAAGCCTCGCGTGCGAAACTTCTATAGTGGGCCACGCTCAGCACTATCACTCTTTCCATTGCCCACTTCCCACTTCCCCAAATAGGCCCCGAGCCATCATTTAGATATTTTATTCTATATCTCTCTCGTCCTTTAATCATTTTTCGTGTCAGCTTTCACACCTGGAGTTGGCAAGCCAAACAACTTTATTTTTTATCTCTTCTGTTTGATTGGGCCAACACCTGGAAATCTGAAGATTTCTTGCTGCGCGGTCTTGTTGAGCATGCGAGCAGAAAGAGAGAAAGAGAGATAACGCTTGTGTGCGTGAGCGAGCAGAACGAGTGGAAGAGGGTTACTGAGGGCGCAGCTGTCAGCTCAACGCAAGGCTACGTTTTTACGCCGCGATGAGCAAGCTTTATTGAAGTGTTCTCAGAGGCGCGCTCGCAAAGCAGCACACGACGTGCGTGTGTCTCTCCAAGTGCCGGCTCACAATTAGCGAGCGAAAGAAAAAAACATAAAAAAAAACTGAACAAAACAATTGGCGCTCCCGTGACGTCAAGGAGGAGGAAAGGGAATTAGGAGATGACCGCGCGCGGTGTACTCTCGCGTTGTTTCGGTTTGTGAGCGAGAAAACGCGAGATCGAGAGACCGACGGAAGTTGCTCTAATCGCAAAAAAAGTTACAAGAGCCTGCGCTCGAGCTTACTGTGAATGGTTAGAAAAGAGAATACCTATCGGGCTATACATGGCGTATGAAAGCCTCAGTGAAACTCTAGGGTAGCAAACCGGATCTTCCCTTCTCGTTAACCTCCCTGCCTTTCCCCTTTCTTCTCTTTCTCTCTCTCAGTGAAACTAGACGCTCTCTGACCTAGTGTTTATAGTGCGAAGCTTGTACAGTATGCGAGTAACGACACTCGATGGGATGGTTTATTAGTGATATCTGAAGATTTAACGGCTGGACACCGTGAGACGTTGCAACAAAAGATGACGTCTTTCCTGTAGTCGATAACAATTCTCCCTTTTAAGTACGTGCGATTTACTCCGCGGAAACGCAAAACAAATAGGAAATGTGTGCGCAGAATTTTTTTTTTTGCATACTTAAAAGTAAGGGTGTCAGTCATTGGTCAAACCAAATGCATTCTTAAGGGTGTAAAAAGCATCGTAATCGCTCTTAGACTCTTATGATGCTTTTATCTGGATGACCCACCACCATAGCCACTGAGCGGTTGCTCAGTGGCTATGGTGTTGGGCTGCTGAGCACGAGGTCGCGGGATCGAATCCTGGCCACGGCGGCCGCATTTCGATGGGGGCGAAATGCGAAAACACTCGTGTACTTAGATTTAGGTGCACGTTAAAGAACCCCATGTGATCCAAATTTCCGGAGTCCCCCACTACGGCGTGCCTCATAATCGTGCCTCATATGAGAATCGTGGATCGTGGTTTTGGCACGTACTAAACCCCATATTAAATTTTTTTTATCTGGATGCATGAGAATGAAGAAAGTTTTTTTTATCCCGTAAACTACTGCACCGAATTTAATTAGATTTGTTGTATTTAAAATAGTGTATAAAATATAATAAAGACTGTAGAAAACGGAGTTTTTATTTAGGCCATCAATTTTTTACAAGAAAAGGTAAAAATTGAAAACAAAGTCATGTTTACAACTTTGTAACAATAGAAATAACACATGATTTCCTAATTCTCTTAACTACACCTAATAATACATCTAAATCGCACAAAATGGATGTATCATACACCGCTCTTAAATATACCACTATTTTGTGAATCGGGCTTTTGCAAAACACTCGTGAACATTATAACACTTCCCCGCAAGCTGTAAATTAAAAAAAAAGAAAATGGGGCAGAGCTCATCTGCGATGACTTTCCAGGTAATTGCTAATAACATTATTAACGCGATAGCGTTAATTAAGGGCCCCGTGTCGCAGAAAATCCGGTGTCAGCGTAGGCGTCGTCCGTTAGAGAATAACCATCCCGAACTCCGCATCCCGAACAACGCAGGCCCTCCGCGTGGCGCATAGGTGTTACTGAACTAACTGAATTTCTCAAAGTAAAATGCATCAGAAAATTCGTAAAGTACGACTTACACACGACCTACAGACACGATAGCGTCGAATTGTAATTTGAGTATACGAGAAACCATAATTATGAATTATGTTACGGGAAAACTCAAACACAATTCCCTTTTTCAGCTGCCGTTTGAGGTCTGTCTCAGTGGAAGTGGCGTGCCCCGCTCGGTTACTTGCAACACCATCCAGATGGCGCTCGCCTCTGCGCATCCGCGGCAGCGGCGGCGCCCGCCGTGCGGGGGAAAGAAAAAAAAAGAACAAGAAAGCTCGCCTTCGTGCATAGCCTTCGCCGCCAGCGTTTGCAGGTAAACATTATGCTTACGTAAGTTGCAGTTGCCGGAAGCTTGAGAAGCAGTCAGCGATCTTTGAATGCTATCGCGTTCCACTCTTCCAATTTTTTTTTTTGAGATGAAAATGAATTCTTACACAGCCGAAAAGGGAAGTTTATTCAATGAAAACACTCATTTGCTACATGCACTTACACACCAAACGCTTTTAATTTGCGTCAGTGTAACTTATACAAGCGCTAGAGGCAAATTAAGCACTGCCAAGTGCAGCTTTACAGAACGTGCTACATTGCTAGGCTGCAAGTTACCTAGTTTACTAAAACGTAATAGTACATATTTCACCAAGGTTGAAAAAAAAATCTGAGAAAAATAAAAAAAAAAAGAAATATTCGGGGACAGCTAAGCAGTTCTTATGAGTAGTGAATGCGGAAGCATTGATGTCCGACTGAACGCCGCTGAGCTGTCCTTTGAGTTACGAACTCCTCGCGGGCAAGTGAGCGCGTTGACACACTTGGCATAGCACACGGCCGGTGCACTTCGATCCGTGACGTCAGGCTACCTTGTCCGACTGCTCCAGAATCTAATGGGGACGCTCCCGAGTAATTAAGCCGCGGTGACATTGAAGTCACCGCTTTCGTCACGCCTGGCTTGACAATGGAAATTTTGGTTCAAGTAGGGCCGGTATTTTGTAGCGATGCTTTTCCGGTAATAATGCCTTTTCGCGCTTATCGCGCTTTGTCAGTGGTCGATACGACGGTCCGCTCGCGTTATCAACGGCATCAGCCAGCCGTGAGAGGTGGATGATAAGACTAGAGTAGAATAAGTCATAATGCCTAGCTACAAAATCGCGGCCTAGCATGATGTACGTAATAAAGCAGAGTGCTCAGGTCTACTGTCTAGGAGGCACTGGTTTAGCCCAGTGGTCAAGACACTCGGCTTCTGAACGTGTGGTCGAAGGTTCGAAATTCGGCAAAAAACTGATTTAAAAAAAATATCAGATCAGGAAATATTGTGGAAGATCTCTGTTGGTGTGTTGGTTTAGCACGGCCGATTCTATTTCTCCAACATATCGCAGCGCAGAGTGAGTGATGTATATTGATCACTACGGAAATGTTGGCAACTGTTGTGTCACCGGCTTCACTACAAACAATATATTGTCTAATGAGCAAAGGATGATAATATGAGGTGATATGAAAAACAAACGGTCAGGCAATAAAGTACATTTCGTAAACATGCTTAAAGAACAACACTCAATACCAAAAAGGAAACAGCACACTGATCAATCTATAACCCACACAGAATGCTGCAACACACAAGGACATACAAGTGCATACGTAGATACAATGTTACTTTCGCTAAAGAAAGTTATTACAGCTTTCAGAGCTGATCGCTATAACGATGTGTTCTTCGACGGCCCAAGCAACTTTTCTATGCTGAAAGGACATCAGGGGTCATCAATTGCTCCGCTCAAAGCACATCTTTGCTGTTCAAACATAGGACAGTCTTGTGCCCTCTTCACGCTGACATAATTGTCGTTTACCAGAAACACAATGAGGTGTCCTGAGCGGATGTGTACTTGCACGTACATTTTGGACACTTATCTAAAGCATGCTCAGTGTGCTTACAGATGCACACAGAGGGAGGAAGCACTCATTGTTTGAGAGGTTAGCACTTGAAGCCGCAATATTTGCTTCGTGGCTGAGCCGTTCCTTTCCTGTCGTCAGCGATAAGTTACAAGAAACAACGTATCCTTTCCTCAGACGCGTTATAATTCAAATCTGGCGTTACCTACAGGACCAGTTGGTTCTTAATGGTGAGAGACTTTATACGTCACTGGTCAACGAATTTCTTGACTGTATTGAATAGAGCGGTGTACTTGAGACCTATTCCTTAGTAACTAATTCTATATTAGCTTTTTTAAAAAATATATTTACATTTAGGCACTGATTTTTTTGTCAGTTTTAAAGACTGGCGCGCCAATAGGAAGAACTGTGTTTCATATTTCAGTTATATCAATATGCTTCGCTTATATTCAGTGTAGTGTCTTCACGGGTGGCATTTTAAAATACTAGTTCTTTTTCTACCTTTTTGTTGTCAAGTATGTTCGTATTGTGGCTCTGTTGCAAATTGTCTCTTGGAAGCTATAGTCCCTATGTTGAAATAATTTATCGTTACAGTTGAGCGGACAGCCAGGCCTGCCGACACGTGATGTCACGCGAGAACTTTTGAGTGTCTGAAGGTCTAGATGCTCTTGTGGAGCGCTCGGGAAGGACATCCCTCCCTCTATTGCTGCCGCCCTCTCCTCATGTGGTGGCTGAGGGAAAGGGCTCTGGCACCGCTACAGATGTATTGGCTAAAAGCTCCATTTTGGACGGAATTACGCAATGAAACAACAGACGATAGCAAAGCGTCTTCACTGAAACAAATGTACGCCGTCAAGCGCATCAGTCCTTTAATAATGACAATAGCTTTGTAGAAACGTTCGGCTGTTTGTTTACGTTGACAACCATCGTCGATGGTCCCTGCACAATTTTTACACCCTTGAGGGTGATTTTGGGTTGTCCTACGAATAACACCCTTATCGTTAAGGGTGTAAAAGGGTACCTATGATAGTTCTTCATCCTTAAGGGTGCTTTCGGTTTGTCTCATGCCTGTTTCTGCGGGACAATGCCCACAGAAACAGTTCTGTTTTGTGTGTGTGTGATTTTTTTTTTCCTTTTTTCCCCTTTTTTGTACTTATTCTTTCTCTCTCTCTCCTGTCGAATCCTTTTACCCCTCCCCCGGTACAGGGTAGCCAACCGGAGATAATGTCTGGTTAACCTCCCTGTCTTTCCTTTACCTTTTTTTTTCGCTCTCTCTCTCACGCCTGACACCCTTATCCTTATGCGTGTAAATATGTCAATCCTCACAGACCTCAATGATCGCCTGTAGAACGAAGGGAATGCATCGCGCACCCAATGTATCACGACAACACGAAACCATTTCCTGGGCACCAAAACAAATACAAGTCGAAAATGTTATGCCAGCCTTCTCTAACCCATCGATGGAATGTGAGGCATGCCAGTCCCACTTTTCCGTGCAATTTCACTGCGCTGCAGCGGTGAAATATAAGCACGATAGAAAGATTGTGTGCCTAGGTTGCTGCACTACCTGTTTTTCCTTTTATCGAAATGTTTAAAATTTTTTTCGCCTTTCTTCAAGCCTTCGAAAAGACGACGGCATTGTTTTTTTTTTTGAGCAATTGTTGTTTCTTGCGCTAAAGAAACACGAAGAAGAAGACCAAGCCTATTTTCCCCCCTTTGCATAATTTGAAAAAAAAAAGTTGAAGATAAGTATTTGTGACAGCTATGCGGTATTTTGATTTTAGGAATCTCAAGCATCCCAGCGTGTGATACCCTCCCCTAACAGTAATAGATAATCCACTTATTAGCCTCATCCGTGGTGTTTCAGGCTTTCCAAGAAGCTTTTGCTTTGTTTTGTTTGGAGAACTTTTGTGATACTGGCACCCCTGAAAGACAGCGCTCGTACGAAGGCTGCTCAACAAACTCAGCGGAGGAGTGTAGAACATACACTGGTTGCCTGTATAGTGGACTTGTGTGGACACGCTGTTTCTGACCACTCTACAGGCAGCAATGATGACGTAGAAGTGGGCAAACGAAGACACACTTGCTTCGCTTGAACAAAATGCCTTAGGTGCTGGCACATAAAATCCCACTTTTATTTTCTATACAACATGTTTCTCAGTTTTCAGGTTTAGCTTTTCGTGAACGCCACCCGATCAAGAACACACTCGTAATGCTATGCTACACAATACGGTCCAGCAGTCGTATGTACTACGTGACTGCTGCCGCTACTTGTCAGAGAGACAATATTTTCCTTGCCCCCTGTGTAGGGTAGCAAACAGGACGTCCATATGGTGGACCTCCCTGTCTTTCCTCACCTTGTGTTCTCTCTCTCTCTCTTTGAAGGCGGCACCACTTGCTGTGAGACTCGAGTTTGGAGCTGCGTCACAATCTCGACCCGTGGAGAAGCCCCACCAGTGCGTTACGCACTAAGAAAGCGCTACTGGTGTTTTTTTTTATTATATGGTATTTAGGAGATGTTGTCGCCACTGAGGACACCATACCTTAACGCACCTTTGTGAACATATTTATTGTATGTTTGTAACTGCTAACTGCATGTGCTCTTTATATATTTATGAGATCACTGTGTGTATACCATCATTATCCCCCAACATCTGGAGTAACATGCCAGACGAATCAACCGGGCTAACATGTACAGCATATCATTAAAGTTTGGATTTCTCTCTCTCTCCTGTTGTGTCCACCAAAGGGTTAAGAAATGATGAAATATACTCAAAACACCCCAACTTGTGCGGATATTACATTTATTTAAACTGTATAGAGTGTCGGTAACCTTTCAAATACAAAGAAATATCTCATTGAGGTGCTGCGAGTGCAATTGTGCACGCCAATAGACTCCATCATAAGCAACATCACTGTTGAAAATGATATCTGATACCAACTAGATTCATCTCGCGTAAGTACGACCATCCTTCTAGCATTACCCGAATCAAAAAAAGAAATTTCACTTCAGTCATTAGAAACTCGCCGCATGATCGCTCTTCTCTGTCTGTTTCACAGGTACATTTACATTAATAAATGGCGCCGTCTGCCAATTCATGCACCTATGCGCACGTCACAACGTCTTCACAACACACTCAGTTTCATGCGCATAAACGGTCAAACGCACACATTTAGCTCATCATCACTGCCTCGCACTATTGCACATAGGAACAATCTTCCACACCACATCGAATTCATGTCAAACCGCGAAACATTTCATGATAACCCGAATACGCTCTTTGATAATGATGTATAATGATGTTCCACTGAACTTTTTGTAACATTTGTTTTGTTACTTTTTTTATGCTAACATTTTTTTTTTCTGTTCCAACTGTTACCCCCTTTACTCAATATCTTTTATTGGGCCTGCAATGCATTTTGAATAAATTAAAAATATATATAAAATGTCTTAATTGAAACACTTTTGAGTGAACCTGCGTTGCAAGTAAATTATTCAAGTAACACGAATTAAAAAGGTAGACAGCTAGCTTTTTGCTCTCGGCGTCTTTCGCCGTTTTTTTTTTTTTTCGTTTTACATCGGGCATATACTTCAATTGGTTCGACATGTGCTTTTCAAGTACGCTATACGGGAGACCGTTGATGTTCTCATATCTCTGACGTCCCTGTAGAGAGTTCTCGCGTGGAGTCCACATCCTGCAAACCTGACAAAACTCGCTGACCAACTGGGAATTCCTAATTCGTTCTGAAGCTGCGCACATCTTAATGACTGAATATGCGAGACCACGTGACGAAACTAAACTTTCAACGGACCAACTTAATTGGCGAATTGGCGCCCCTTAACGGGTTACACCAACTTTACGAAAGCTACCGCGTTGAAAGTGCATACGAAATGGATTTTTGCCTATAGTACGACGAATGTCTTCATCGACGAACGACGCCTCAGCATATACGTTCGGCTCGGACTCGCGCGCGGATCGGTCCGCTATTCGCTGATGAATGGCGAAGTCCGCAGCTGCTGCGTGTTTGCGGTCACGGAAACGCACGTGGAATGCCCGGCTTTGCGCACGCCTTCGCAGTCGATGATGATGACACCGCAACGGCCAGCTGCGAAAGTATACGTAAGGTCTCTCGCTAAGAGCTATTGGAACGCCTATAGGCAGCCTCGAAAAAAAAATATGCTCGCTGCCTGGCCAAGCAGTCTGGCATTGAGAAGCAGCTTATACGTATCGCCAGTAGCAGCATACACGAGCACTCGGTATACGACATACCCTTCGATTCCAGGCTGTAGTTCGAGGCGGCCAGGAAATTAGGTTTATTCACGCGGTCTGCCCCGTGCCGAAAACCTCTGTAGGCGATAAGTTCAACGCATCCAGGGGGAGCCAGCGCTGTCCAGGACACGCTAGGTCATGTTTGAACGCGCAACTAATGTATGCTGACGCCATCGTGTAGGGAGGCCACGTAAATGGCACGACATTTTGAACGATGACAGACTCGCGCCTGTGCTGTGTTCCAATACTCGCCGTCAACGGCAGAGTATAGACCAAAGTGCAGTAGCCATCTTAAGTATCATTCTAATTCTGACGAAGACAAAGAAGACAGCTTCGCGAAGACAGCATCGACGTCAAGAACGAAGCAGGCTATACTTTCCTGTCCAAACAAAATGGTGGCTGAGCAGGAAGCTTAGAAACTCGACGGGAAGGTCGGTCTGCGCACAAGAAAACGTAACCACGCTTTCCTATGTGCCAAATGTAAGTGACGTGGTTGTCATAAGTTCGCACGCACGAGCAGTTGAAGTACAGAAATATTGTGCGCTTTGCTTTTTTTTTTTAGCTTCTTGTCACCGAAAGGCGGCGTCAGGTCGCAGAGTTGCCTTTACATCGTCTTCCAGTCATTTCAACACGTGTGCTCGAAGCTGTCTCCTTAGCTGTCTACTCAGACTGCCTCCGATGCTGGCCAGAATTGGAACACAGCCTATATCAGCGCTTGATTAAACCTAATATGCGTCCAGCCAAGCTCTGTCTATCATAGAGTTTCCCACAAAAATTACTAGAAGGAACTGTGAAAGCACGGGGAATGCGGGAGATGGAAATTCAAGACGATGAGCAGCAAGAGAACAAGGTAAGAGCAAGAGCCAACGTTTCGACAAGTGGACGTGTCTTTTTCAAGGCGACATATGCTCTCCTAGGCACAGTATACATAGGTAGAGTTATTCTAAAGGGGAGAGAAAGTAAGGCGAGTGGGCGAAGTAACACACTCCCGACTTTCCTTCTCTCCCCTTTCGAAGACAAGTCCACTTGTGGAAACGCTGGCTCCACTCTTACCTTGTTCTCGTGTTGCTCATCGTCTAGAAGGAACTGTGACATTATATAGTGTTTATGGAAGCTGCAAGCTTGGCGACTCAACCAGGATGATAATGATGGTTGGATTTGTTCAAAAACTACGTCCTTCTGACTTCAAACTAATTTGCGACTGCGCAAATTCACCAATTTTTAAACTAAACATTGCGTTTAAAAATGCAGCGATTCGCAATGATTATTCACGTGCGCACACTCTCATTGCTCATTGCCTTCTTCGACGCGAAAAAATAAAATTGCTTTGAACTTTTAAGGCAAAAAAAGGCGAATAAAGCGTAGTAAACGAAGTCACAAGAATGTCGGAACTTACTAGCACGAAGGCCAGACGAATCAGTGGTGTACGAAAGATGGCAACGGCAAAGCTTTCCTTAGTGGTAATTTTAGTATGAAACGTTTCCATGGCACACCGTGGTTCATGACCATGAGCTTCGCAAACATCGCACGCGCTTCCACGTTCTACCAAACCGATGCCCAACGAGGTGATAAGCGGAATATGAGCGATGAATTTGCTGACGCGAAATCGCAGCGTGTACTACTAAAGACTGTTTCCTCCGCTCGCTAGGCTGTGTTACGGCGCTGTTGTTTCCATGCAAAGCCTCACAGCTGGTTGCCCATAGTAACCGAACACTGAACCATTGGCGCACCGACGGGGGGGGGATTCGGGGGTTGGAACCCCCCCCCCCCCCCTGAGGCCGACTTAACCCCCCCTTTTGTTTAACCCCTTTTCTTTCCTTACGCATTTGAGTACTGCAATTAAGATGTAAGACGCGCAATCGTCTGCTCACTCGCAAAAAGCGCATTTTTTGACAATTTCCCGTGAATAAATCGAAATTAGTGCTGTTTAGATGGCATTGGCAAACTGTCAACCCCCCCCCTGGCAGAGATCCTGGGTGCGCTACTGCACTGAACCTACCTGATCGATTTTGTTTATTTCTCCTTTTGCCTATTCTTATCAATGCTGATAACATTAAAAAATGTCGCAGTTTCACCCGAAAGGCAAAGCATCAATTGCGATAGCAAATTAGTAGAGCTATACGGAGTAAGGATAGTAGTTTTGTCAGCTGTATACAATTGGACACATTCGCTTACTGAGTTAACAAGCATGGTGTCAGCGCGCACAAGCAAACATGAATAGTTCACACTCCGATGACCGCAAACAACCGCTGTCAAAACGCTGGCGTGAGCGAGCGCGCCAGCAGCAGCGAGCGAAGGTTCGTGCGGTCTATTGCTTCAACGGAAACTGACCATCGGAAGCACGTACAGCGCATGCAAAGGTAGGAGCCGTGTTGCAGGTCGCTTTCAAGATACGATGCGCGCGACCACCCTCCGCCGCGCAAAGTACAAGTTGCTCGCAGAGCAGAAGCCGCACGCCCTCCCTCCCGCGCTGCCTGCCCGCTTTCCTCCTTTCGCCTGCAAGTTTCTAGTTCCCCTTGCGCCCGGTCGCAAGATAGGTATTTGGTGCCGCAACTAAACGTCGCCTCCCTTCCCTCCCTCCCTCCCTCCCTTCCATCCCTCCACGGCCTTCCGCGGCACGGAAGACGTCGCGTTTGCTCTCCGCCGTGCGCTCGTTCCCCGTAAAAGCGCGCGTCCCTCACGTGCTTTCACGCGCACATACAGCAGACAACGCGCGGCGACGATTTTATCGCCCTTGGACTTTATACGGAACCTCACGGCGACGTCAAGGGTAGAAATCCGCGTGGAGTGTCCATATAATTGTTATCGCAATAAAAGAAATCGCCAGGTTAAGGCACAAAACAGTCCATTTTTAGTGAGAAGTCGCCAAGTCAATTATTACGGCTTGCTCGGAAGTTTGTCATGTTTTCGGTATTACTTTATTCAAGGAATTGCTTTAAATGGTCTCCTCCGACGGCAAGTGGATGGAAAGCAATCCCTTGATTATTCGAAACGGTATCATACCTGAAGATTGAACAAAAAAGAAAAGCTCTTAAGGCACCCAAATCTTTCACCAATAAGCTCTTCGGTATATCTCTAGAAGTAGAGACAAATGAAAGCGCATATATTTCCCTTGGAATAAAATGGAGACGGGAATAACCATTTCCAAAGTCGCTTAAAAAGTTTACCTGAGCAGCTTAGTCTCTATTTACATCAGTAAAAAGGTAACTAAAACACCTTAATACTCCAAAAAGGCAAGTTCTCGTTAAGACTAAAAGCTCGCTAAATTAAGCGAATTTAGGGCTCAGTTACCACTGATGTGTATATATATATATATATATATATTCTATCAATTACCCTATAGCCATCACTGATAACAAACTTTTTTTTGCGTGAAATGTTAGCTAACATTGTATAATCAAGAGAATCTTTAAGCTATTAAGCACGACTCATTGCACTTGCAGCATTCTGTGGTTTTGTGACTACTTCCCTCTCTAAAACCAGTTAGCCTCGAGAGTAATATATATATATATATATATATATATATATATTACTCTCGAGGCTAACTGGTTTTATAATATATATATATATATATTACTCTCGAGGCTAACTGGTTTTAGAGAGGGAAGTAGTCACAAAACCACAGAATGCTGCAAGTGCAATGAGTCGTGCTTAATAGCCTAAATATTCTCTTGATTATACAATGATAGACGCAGAAAAAGTTTGTTATCAGTGATGGCTATAGGGTACTTGATAGATTCTTGGTAATTACGGAAGATAACGGACTAAAAGAATGATATCGTAGAGCGTGAATCAATTTCTGCCTTTTATTGCGATAGCAATTATATGGACACTTCAACCAGATTTCTTCCGTCGGCGTCGCCGTCGTCGTCGCCGTGAGGTTCCGTACAGATTCCAAGGGCGATAAAAACGTCGCCGCGCGCCGTATGCGCGAGCGAAAGCGCGCGGGGGACGCGCGCTATCACGGAGGGCGAACTCCCCCGCGCGCTATCACGGTGAGCGAACGCTCGGCGGAAAGCTAAACGTGACCGTCGCGTGGGTATGGGAGGGAGGGAGGCGGGACGGCACTGTGCTCCGGCACCAAAGGCGTATCTTGCCACTCAATCTCCCACGCGAAAGCAACAAAGCGGGAAGAAGGGGGGAGGGGGGGGGCAGCTTCTCCTCTGCCAACAACTTCTCCTTCGCAGTTTGCCCGGTGGTGCCCGTCGCCCACACCGTCTCATATCTCCACACGGCTCTGACCTTGGTATGCGCTGTGCATTCGCCGCTCAGTTTCCGTTGAAGCGATAGACCGCGCGAACCTGCGCTTGCTGCCAGCGTTTTGACATTCGTTGGCTGTGGTCATTCAGTGTGATCTTTTCATGTTTGCTTGTGCGCGCTGACACCACGATTGTTAATTCAGTTAGTAAGCCAATGTGTCCAAGTTTATGCAGCCGATAAAACTACTGTCCCTACTCCGAACAGCTCTCTACTAATTTGCTATCGCAATCGACGCTTCGCCTTTCGGGCGAAACTGCGACATTTTTTTATTGTGTAACTGATTGATTTGGATGTAGTTGGAATTGTGGGCAACTATACTCTCCCCGGCTACTCCCCTAACTATAAATTTTATTGCGACAGCAATTATATGGGCACTTCAGGCACATTTTTGCCGCCGTCGTCGCCGTGATGTTGCGTATAAAGTCCGAGGGCGATAACGCCGTCGCCGCGCGCCGCATGCTGTATGTGCGAGGGGAGCCGACGATCGCGGTTCAAACGCGCCCGCGCAAAGGAGGAAAGCGGAGAGGAAGCGCGCCGTCTTCCGTCGCGCGCGAGGCACCGGGGGGAGGGGGCGTTCTCTTACAGCGGCTGCTTCTTACGGCGCGGCCGCACGGGCGCCGTATCTTGAAAGCGATCTGCGATGTGGAGAAGGTGCGCCGAATGCTGTTAGCTTCCTATGCGCTGTGCTTTCGACGCTTAGATCGCGTTGAAGTGAGATGCAGCGCGAAGGTCAATTCGCTCGCTGCTGCAGCCGCGCTTCCTCACTCCAGCGTTTTGACAGCGAGCTTCCGCGGTCATCGAGTGAGATGTGCTCATGTTTACCTGTGCGCGCGTGACTCCGTGACACGGCCGATAAAACTGATATCCTCACTTTGTATAGATGTCAACTAACTTTGCTATAGGAATCGATGCTTCGTCTATTGGGCGAAACTGCGTCTTTTTGAAACTGAACAAGTAAAGGATGACAGCACGACATGAAATCAGCGCATTCCGACAATAATTCAGCTTTAGAGAATGAGCGGGAAAAGGAAAAAAAATTCATCTGCAGATAATTTAGTTGTTGCTTAGTGTTCGTTTAAGAAGCTCACTAGCTAAGCGTGGTTAGCACGCTGCTTTCACGCTTGGAAAGTCGTGACAGGGACTCTGTAGCTCTAAATAGGCACGATGGGCATACACCGTTGGAGCAAGATCAAGAGCACGAGAACGACCACGTACGAACCGGTGTCTAATTTATCCGCTTTGAGCTGCTCCGCTCGGAGCTAATGCGAGGAAGCCAGCCGAGCCGACAGTTCGAATTACGCGTACGCATTTCTGGCGGCCCCTGTAAATTATGCGACGCTCATTCACGACTCGCCACGGGCGGCCGAGCCGAACAAGCAGCCGGGTGATAAATGATGATTCGGATCACGGCGGTTCACCGTTGAGAGCATGCGTTTCCGTGTTTCCGCAACGGCCGTAATAAATTTGACTTCTCAAAAGTTGCCTTCGACGAAACGATTTATCTAGACGCACGGGCTGCTTCGGGAGCGGAACTACTATATTAAACCAAACGCTGCTCAAATAGAAGGCTGAAAGGGACCCTCAGGGCAATGCTAAATCAATTTATCCAAGCAACTTTATTTTTTCGTCAATACTTTTCTTTCTTCATTCGTTTGGCGTGATAAGATAGTTTTTACTGGAGTAAACGAAAACCCTAGTTCCTGCTCCTTGAGCGACAGGAAGATGAGCGATGTGATTAGGAGATTGATGATTTCAAAACAACAACAACAACAACAACAACAACAACAACAACAACAACAACAACAACAACAACAACAACAACAACAACAACAACAACAACAACAACAACAACAACAACAACAACAACAACAACAACAACAACACAACAACAACAACAACAACAACAACAACAACAACAACAACAACAACAACAACAACAACAACGATGACGACGACGACCAGAACAACAGGATTTTAAAGTAGGTCCAAAAAACACACGAACTCAAGACTGACGATAAAGAAAACTCAAGCTGATTTAACAACTCAAATGTCGCATTGTTACGAAAAAAAGAAGAAAAGGAAAAAATTCAGACAAACGAACAAAACGGCATGTTCTGGAAGCTGCCAGCGACAGTGCGTCAACCAATACATTCTCCATAAAGAAGAATCATCGTGCCTGCACGGCTATCTTTTGAGCGTCAACACCTGCCTCCGTCGATGGAACCTTTATCGGCGCAGGAAAAAAGCTCACTAAAGGTGCTACATTGAGCGTTTGATTACTTAGCAACACAATGCAGCCTTTGACTTTCGATAAGAAATTAACTTCAAGCCAACTTCAGAACACCATCAGCACTCGTCCTTCGTTTTTGCGCATTCTATTTACCATGGCTCATCCACAACGACCAGTGACGTATCTTTTTTTTCGTTCTTAGATAAGCGCAATTTACTGATATAGCTTAACGTGAAGGTTCTAATCAGTGCCTATTTCAGGATGGATCAATGTTATTAATTTCGAATTTAGCTATTTTAATGTGCTTCAGGGGCTTCAACAACAAATGTGAAGACACCCCGCGAAATGGATATTAGTTCCACAAAGTGGACCCTCAATTAATTTGTCGAAGTGAGAAAATCCAAGACATTTGTATCCTTCTATACATACTCCATGTCTAAATGCACTTATACTACAAGGTGTTTCAGCAAACTTGTCCCAAGCTTTAAAAAATTTGTGAGTGCATTACGAGTATGCAACCAACTTAGTATATTTAGCTAATTACGTTAGCTCATGGTTAAAGAAATGGTTTGACTTGCTAAAGAGGACAGGGAACAATCCTAAGTTGACTGCATTCTCGCAACACACACGTGGATTTTTTTAAAGCCTGGCACGAGTTAGCTAAAACACCCTGTATATCTAATAAATAAAGTTGAACTGACTTGAAAATTTGTTTCACAGTTCACGTGAAATTGTAATGTTCAGTAGGGCGGCTCATACGCACACGCTCGCACGGAGTTTGCCACAGCTGGCTTAGTCGAAAAAAAAAAAAAATCTTTTCCATAAGGAGAAGCCGACTTCCTGCATTTACTTTGTACTAGACAGGTGATAGCTTGTCAGGGTGACATGTCTACAAATACAGCACAGGTGTATGCTACTTCTGTGCACCTAAAATGGACAAATATAATGCATTACTGTACAGTTCACGTGAAATTGTAATTATTTCGCAACACAGCTCACGCACAAGAAACGTTCGCCGAAGCTGGCTTATCCACAGTAGCTGTCATCATGAGGAGAAGCCAACTTCATGCATTGCCTCTGTTTTACAGGTGACAACCGATCAGGGTGACCTGCTTACAAATCTAGCACTGGTGGACCCTACTTCAGGGTGTTTATTATGCTTATTTATTTTGAAAACATACACACGCTAGAGGAAATGGAAAGCGAGGAGCAGGCGGGCGTCTGCCACAGGAAGGGGCACGACGCCTGCCTACACTTCAGAAAGAAGGAGAAATAAACATAGAAATGGCAAATAAGAATAAGGAAACGAATGAGGAAAAAAAGGGCAAGATGACAGACCTCAAAGAATAAAGCAGAACACACACAGTACAGGTCACGCACGTAAGGCCAGTCACTTCATGTCACGCTACTTGAAAGAATGATAAATATAGAATAAATAATGTCAGAGGTCTTGTGACTTGAAAACAAAAGGAAGTAAGCTACAGACAGGAACCGAAGTCAATTCCTTGTTTAAAAGTAAGGGGAGCGCGATGAGCTTCATTGCGTCGAGACGCAAGACTACTAGTTATACAAAAATTCGTTGAGTGTCGTACACCGCAGTGTCAATGAGTTGATAGTTCTCACTAGGGACGTACGCTGGGAAATGAAGGCGGGGCACTCGAATATAGGGTGCTGAAGTGTCTCGTGGGCAAATTTAATGCCTTAGTTTACAGCTCGCGTTAAATTGTAGATTTCTGTAACGCGACTTGCACAACATTAACACACACACGCACGCACGCCAACGCTAGCTTATCCGCAATAACCATCGTTATAATGAGAAGTCACCTTTATGCATTCCCTTCGTTCTACAGGCCTGACAGAATTGCCTGTTTCCAAATCTGGGGCACCCTTACCTGCGGAAACGCAGTCTAAACAAAGTGCAATATTTAGTTCAAAGATCTACTTGCACTTTAAGTGGGATATGTTGGCGCGCAATACTGAAAGTGACAAAACACAAAACGGAGAAGAATGAGAGCTGGATTTGTAAAACGTGCTACCAGCGCCTCCAACCCACACCTTCGGTTCTCTATTTCTTTAGTTCGTATATTTTTTAACAGCGGAGCTGTTTAAGCCGGCCGTAAGTCGTGATGCGTCGGAAAAAAAATGTGGGCCGATCCTGGCGGTAGTGCAGAAAGGGTCCAAGCGCAATGGCACATACCCCTGTGAACTAGCGAAGCTGAGCCTGGGTAAGCCTAGCTAAGCATGGTTGGGACTGCTTAAGCTTCGTCAGTCATCAATAGCCAACCGATAGCCAATCAATAGCTAAGCGATAATTGATCAATAATCAATAAATTTCGGAAAATACTGGGTATGACTTGGTAGTGCTTAGCCTAGCCCAAATACGTGGCGAATACCTTGCGATAGCCAATCGATAGTCAATCAATAACTAATTGATAATCGATCAATTATCAATAAGTTCCGGAAAATGCTGGGGATGACTTGGTAGTGTTTAGCCTAGACAAAAAGCCAGAACTACTAAGTGCCAATCAGCTTCGCTGTCTCTTTAGCATTGCGCCTCCAGTGCAAGCTACGTCAGATTTTTTTAGCACGGCAGCGAATACCCCGCACTGTAGGCAAAGCCAAACAGTTTTTGCAATCGGTGCCCTTTTTATGTGAGATGAGCCATTTAACGCGCTACCTCAGGCGGGTGACGCATAGCCTCTGAGATTGGGAGACGCTGCGTCAACTAGAATTATGACCGCACGACGGGTGCATGCAGCGTGCGCTGATCGAGAAATTGATAACAGTGATAACGCGATGAAAAAAAATTCGATTACGATACTCCCTAATGCAAAATTTGAGCGCAGAGCTGTATACGCGTTTTCATTTCGCGATATATTGGCTGGCACGGACAATCTGTCTCGTGCGGCACGTTTCAAACGGAGCGAAGAGTGGCGAGACTGCCCCGCTAATCGGGAGAAAGCGAGAGGCGGCGCGTGGGTGACGCGTGGGCGCGTTTCACAGCAGCCGACGCCGAGAGACCTCCACGCGGCCGGCATTCGATCCCGCGACCTCGCGCTGAGCAGCGCAACACCATAGCTGCTAAGCCACCGCGGCGGTCGGCGCGCTGGCGTCATCGTGGTCGCCATGTTCGAGTACTAGCACAGTCAGAACATGCGTTCGTGACGTCACGTGAAAACTATAGTTTACGATTGTTGCTGTTTCTATAGGCATCCCCTTCGAAACGATGCGGAGACTAATAGTCACCTAGCCTGCCTGAGCTGGCCAGGTTTTACTACATCTATTGCAGTATAGCATTCTGCCTACGAATTTTTGATCTTTTCTCTCTTCAATAAAACCTCTATCTCTATATTTTACACTTACCTATGCATTTAACCCAGCCCGGCTCTATGAATATTTCCCCACCAATACTCCAAACGTATCTTGCTAATCTCGACCGCTGACCAGCTAATTAGTCGCAGCGCCATCTGGCCGGCGCCTGTATAATCTAGCAGGGAGAGTTCTTTGACCCCCGCTTTTCAATTTAGCCAACCGGCTTCATACACACGCGGGAGAAAGTATGCGAACCCGACGCAATCAAAAAAGGCGTTACGGTTGCTCGGTGCTTGCACGAGGCCCCACACGTGTTTTTCGCGTCGGCTCGTCAGCGTGAAACAAAGGCGACGCCGGCGTACAAAGACATAGGCCGGAGAGCAAAGAGCAGCGAATTGCCGCTGACGTCATCCCGGCTGTATGGATTCTTGTCATTCTTTTTTTTTTCTTCTTTAAACGCGTTAGCATTACGAGTGTCAAAGAGGGGAAAAAAGTGTAGTATGTGTGCGAGGTGTGGGAAGCCGGTCACGTGGTAGAGGTAAAGAGGGGATGGGAGAGCTTAGAAAAACGTATATATATATATATATATATATATATATATATATATATATATATATATTGCAACTGACGGTGGTCTGCTCCGGACCACGGTTAGTTGCACATCGCTCCGCGAAAATTCAGGTCGTGTGTCGAGTGAGCTCCCGAATACAGGTTCGGCAGATAATTTCGGCAACTAATTAATAGTTGATAAGTTCGGCAACTAATTAACGCGGTTTAAGTCATGAATCAGGGACCTCGAAAAGGTGCGACGTAACGCTAACGCATTTCTCTCGCATTTACCGCTAAACAGCCATTGAAGTTATTTGTCCCCATTTTTCTTCGCCTCGATCCCGCTGCTCGCTCGCATAGACGACGTAAGGCGGCGCTAGAAAACGAGAGAAGCGAGCTCCAGGGACTGAGAAAGTTTGCCGTTCTTCGCGGCTTAACAAACTTGGGCGGAACACTTGGCAATGTCGTGCTCAGTGTGAACTGTAACTCGTACGACACGTCGGCTTCAGGCGCAACATTTCAGTGTGGAACATGGAAGACAAAGACGACAACGCAAGCTCATTATGCTGTCGTCGCCTTCGCCTTCATCTATAGCGATGTTTACATGAATTAGACAAGTTGCGCATCGCATCGCATTTCTAGCACGTCGCATCCACGTAAATTAATAATTGAATTCTGTGCATTTACGTGCCAAAAACCACGATATGATTATAAGACACGTCGCAACGGGGCACTCCGGATTGAAGTTGACCACTTTCGGGTTTTTTAATGTGCACCCAATGCTCGGTACACAGGTGTTTGTTGCATTTCGCCCCCATCAATATGTGGCCGCCGGGGCCGGGAGTCGAAACCGTTTAGCATCGCATCCATGTAAACGGCGCTAATGCACTAGGAAGGCGAATCGAACTGATGCGCCCGAAGGAAGTACATTTCGAGATGGGGAATGTCGTCTCATGCGGTGCACTTGAACGCTTGGCGTGTCGCATTGAGCGAGAGAGAGAAAGTGAAAGTGAGACGGCTGCCGCCGCGTCCTCTCCTGCACTCACCGGGTGAACGCTAATCGCCGGGACCAGGTTCCGGCTAGTTTCGGATGGAGGATGCACCAGATGTAAACGCTGTCGCATTGTAATTACCCTGATGCGCTAAGGAATGCGACACGCTACTGTCGCAATAATATAAACGCGGCTGTAGTGTTTCGCTACATAATAAAACTCACAGCAGTTCGATCAACGTGTAGTACTGTAACTCGTGTTACAGTGCGCCGTCCTTGATGAAGTATGGTGTAGGCATTGTATGCGTAGGCTCTGCACACCATCCACAGACACGGCACTGTAATTTGCGGAATGTATACGAAGTGCCGTGAAAGCGCGGTAAAGTTAAAATTCAAAGGTGAGGTTGGGAACGTTGCACTCGGTTCAGCGCCTTAGCACGGCCGAATTCCAACCAGTCATAAGGAACGTGACACTTCGCGGACGTTGCAGGTGCACTACCGAAATTGATTGCCCGTTGCAGATGGACATTTAGGTACGAAAAAAGAAAAAAAAAGAAAATGTTGCAGATACCAAATCGAAGATTAATGACAAAGTAAGTGAAGAGCCAGCCCCTTATGCGTGGAGAGCACGTATATTTCTCCGACCATTCGAGTTAATACAGGGCGTTTTCAGCCAACACTTACCAAAAGTTTTAAAGGTTGCCTGTGGCAGATAGCACAATTCTAGTTCATGAGCTGGTCTACTCGAAGAAGCGGACATTACTTGCACAAAAAATTGAAAGGCGTAATCGACTAATTAACAAAAACTCAGTAATCAAGTTTTTAACTAATTAGTGAATGGCCCATGTTGTAATGTACAAATTCTAGCCGTGGAGTTCTCAAGGCGATGGATCCACTTGGAACGAACTCTCAGGATGACAGCAGTTTCGAGATATTAGTTCCCGAACTTTGCGGAGAAATGCATTGGCGTTCCAGTCAATTTGTGCTTCAATGCATAAAACGAGGTTTTGTTAAGAAAGTAAGTATAAGAACGCGAGAAGTCTGGCATAAATAACGACCTCAAAAATTTTAGACATTGTGGGCAGCACAAATATAGAGGACGATAGTTGGACAAGCTGTTTACGCCACCACCTTTGCACATCGCACCCAGTTTCGCCATTTTTTACTGACTCGGAAAAACACCTTTGACTAGAAAAAGGTTAACAACGTGACTAAGTACACCCCAAATTAACGGCACGATTAATTTTATTTCAGGTGAACGTAGCTCATGGATTCCCGACGCTACATTATGCTTTAGTTGTTTCATAAGGTCGCATGTAAACAGATCGAGAGATTGCTTTCTGATCAAGGCCATCGTCATCGCATCAATTTCACAATAAGAAAAGTAGGAACCGGCATGAATAAAATGAGCATCCAAAGTATCGGCCAATCTTTCATCGCACAATGTTACTCCATTTATTGTAAGTTCCTCACGGGCCCAAATATATTTTTTCCCTGAGATAAGCGAGTTTACTGCCACCCATATCTTGCATTAGTCATCGTAATTTCTTTCAAAAAGATCCTCGTAATATTGGTGCTTCGCCTTTCCTAAATCGGACGTTTGGGCGTTTCGGTACTCCGTGAAGGTTGTTACATTTACCGACGAGCTAAAACTCCCTATCACTCTAAACATTCTTACACCTTTATGGGTGTATAAAGGGTGTTCGGTCGTCGCATGGCTAGCACCCTGACGTTTAAGGGGTAAGATCAAATTGTTTGTGGGAACCAATGATGGCATCTTGTTTGCCGACTTTTTCTTGCAAGTAAAAATCATGACCGCTGTGACAGGCGATATTAAAATCGCTCTAAATAAAGTTTGACACCTATCCCTGTGAAATTCACCTGTCGGATATTTCTGTGCGCCCAAGGCTGACAGAATGATTACATAGTTTTCAAGTACGTCTTTTGTCATCGCACGTCTAGTTGGAGCTCCATTGTCGTGCCCTATAAATTTTTGTAAGGCCCTAACGGTAGGGGTGTTACCCGTGTGACAAGCTAACACCCTTAAGGGTGTAAACATTTTAACAGCGGAGCTGTTTAAGGTCGACGTTGAGCCGTGCCGAGCGTACGCCAAGAATCGGCGCAGCTGGGTGAGGAGCGCGCGCCGGGGCGAAGGTGTTCGGAGAGCGGCGAGCGTGAGAGAGGAGGAAGGCGCGAGCTGCGCAGCAGGTGGGTGGAGCTAAAGAGAGGGTAGCGATGACGTAGCGGTGGAGAGATCGAGGGAGAGTGTGCGCCAAGCAGTAGTTGAGGCGGAGCTTAAGAGAGAGAGAGAGAGAGAAGTGACGACGTAACCATGACGCGCAGGGTTTTCCTGAGCTAAAGAGAGCGTGCGCTGAAGGCGGCGTCATTCTGTCGTAAGCATGGCTAGGCCGAAGAAGCAGCTTTCTCCCGAAGAAGAAGAGGCGCGACGTCATCGGCGTCGTGATGCTACTCGGGAGCGGCTTCAACCAGTGCGCGCAGATCCGGAAATCCGAGCAAGGGCTGCTGGAGGCAAAGCAACGGAGGAGGGTTGGAGATCCAGAGTTTACAGAGAGAGAATCTGCGTCTCGGCAACGCTAAAATCGACGATAAAACAAAGTTAAAGCTAAGAAACAGCAAAAGTTAAAGCTAAGTAAAAATTCAAGTTAACGCTAAGTATAAGCCAAGTTATAGCTTAGTAAAAGCCACGTTAAAGCTAAGTAAAAGCTAGTATAAGCCACCAGCTCCGCTGTTTCATCATTCTTCGCGACGTTAAGTCTGTGAAGCTGGCTAAAATTTTTTTACAGTGTATACTATGACAATCGAACTGTACGCAGCACACCTGACGAGAAACGTACGTATAGGCCGGCAGGTGCACGTATACAAAAGAGGTGTACGCATAAAACGAACGCTATTACGTAATTGCGTCACGCTGAGGCTTTCTAACATCGCGCGGTGTATCACGCAAGCTTACGCGACGAGTGTACGTGACGCTCCAGCGTCTCTATTCCGAGATAGCTCAAACACATATTTTCTTTTCTTTTTTTTTCTCGCACAGAAGTACGCGTTTTCGAGCTGGGCGTATAACGCTGTAAAGGCCGGCTAAGCAAACGCGAAGCACGAGGAGCTTTACGATGCTAAAGTGTGTCGTGGAAAAAAACTCGTCTACGGCGTAGGATTACAGATCTCCACCTGCGGCTCGCATAAGAGGCAGTCTACCGAGAAAGTCTCGGGCGCGCTCCCGCGACAGTCAGTATTACGTCACGCTTTTAAGTGAAACGCGTACCCCCCGCGAAGAAGAGGAGGGGTATTCGCACGCAAAACAAGCCGTTAAAACGTAACGTACCGTCTCAGAAATTCTGTTTCAGAAAAGAAGGCGGCAGCAGCTACGCAAGCAGGTATAACACGGGTATAGCGGGTTCGCGGGCGCAATTTTCGCAGGCATGCTTTAGGAATGGCGAGAAATAATGAACTGTAATTTATTAAAAATTGTATAAAAAAAAGGTTTTAGTGGATCAAGAAACACGTGATAGCCTATAGCTCTCTGATTACGGACTTGACCAGGTCGCGTTTTATTCCAAAGCTGAAGGTAATCGTAACAGCCATGGTGGCCAGACGACAATGCTGCTGACTTGGAGGTCCCGCGTTGGATTCCAGTTCGCGCGACGCCGCGTTCCAGTGGTAGCGGAATGGTAGCGGCGCCGTCAAGCTACTGTGGTAGCTTTTAGCCCCAAAATGACCTTCCAGTGTTTTCCAGTAAAAAGTTGTGATTTGATTTTGGTTTATAACGTCCCGAAATTGCACCTTCAGTTATGGGGGAGGGCCATATGCGCAGAGCTTCGGATTAATTTTGACCGTCTGGATATCTTTAACGTGCACTCCAAAAAATGATACACCAGTGTATTTTTTTTTAAGTCCGTCCCCGTCGCAGAATGCCGCCGCCGTGATCGGGAGTCGAACCACCGACCTCGTGCTCAGCAGCCATAGCCAGTGGTTCACCGCGTCGGGCCCACCCTCTTGTATAAGCTATGCGCGATATTCACTTGAATCTCAACAGAACGTATATTGAAGCCAACAGAAACACAACATAATTTCAGTAACGACTTTTTGTAAGGGGTGCGCGCTATAAGCACTGTTATCATGGTCGAAATATGCACGAATCATTTTGATCCCTAGCAGCCTGCAAGATATTTCGACCGCGGTTCAAGTGCGCTCTCCGCTTGGTGTACAGAGTTGCATACACCTGGCGACAAGCCCCGCCGAAAGCGCGCGTAATATACAGAGGCGTGAAATTGCAGGAACTGAGTTCATTACAATTCCTTACAAAAGCTTTTTATGCAATCTATAAAAAGACTATGGGTATTTGTCTAAAAATCAATATATTGTATGTAGACAAATCCTATAAACTGGTCTATAGACAACCTATTTATCAACTTTTTTTAATCTGCTACTGTCTACAGAATGTCTAGAGACAAATTCTATAGTGTGGTTTATAGACCGTCTACATGCTTATGACCGTACACGTTTTATGGAATATCGTCAATTGAATATCTATATACAAATGTATATAGGATCTCTATATAGACTTATCGCGTTAAATGTTTATCTATTAATCTTAACATAATGTGCATAGACAAATCTTACAGCTCGGTCTATAGACTGTCTAAATCCAATTTTGTAAGACATAAAGCAGAAATATTGCGGTAGTATACGCAGGTTCCGTAACAGTAACCTCACTTTACTACTATCACAAAAACGCATAAAACTCCAGTTTACTACCTACTGTCCTCTAATCCATCCCAATTAATTACTATTCTTAACACGTCGCGGAAAGTTACTTTTCAGGAAATGGCGCCCAGTTCGGGATTTCCAAACTCCGAGCAGTTCGGCCTACTCGCGCAGCCACGATGAAGTTCTCCGACGGATTTTAAATGTTCAGCATCCGTAGATATGCCGATGGTCTCAGGTTCTTGGGTTTTCGCAGGTTTTTCGCCCCTCAATGCACAGTCAAGAATTATCATAAGATCTAATCAGCATTGGCTTATCTATTGATATTTCCTTGTGTGTGGTGATCGTTCATAGACCAATCAATCAATTAATCAATAATTTATTTACTGTGCCTGCAGGAACGACCATGAGGTCTAAGTGCTGGCGCACGCATACATAAAAAAAGCGGTAGGAGAATATCAGTAAAACAAAACAATGCATAAAAGAACAATCTTGAAAAAAATATTAATAATACTTTTAGTCCACTGAGTACTCATCATTACTGCTTTGGCGCTCTTTGGCCACACTTGGCCCTTGCGCCATCAAACACCACGTATCATCAATAATAGTTCCACAGTATGAATTTTTATTGTTACAATACAGATTTAATTTATTATTAATGTTATAATGTTGTCGGCTAAAGTATTAGTTATTCGGAGTGTTTCCGCTTTTAATAATTTTCTCTATAGGGCGTTTACCTCGTCCGAGATTATTTATGATAGTATGTTTCTACTGTGTTTTCCTCTTATTTATTAAAAGTTACACAGGCAGGTAGCAAATAGCAGATACGGACGTCAGCGTAGCACGCAGTCATCATCATCATCTAGTGTTGTCAGCGGGTATTGTGTAGCATTGGGAAGGAAAATCTAGGCAGCAGTGTCATTTGATGTAACTGTAAAAAGCACGAAGACACACATCAAGATATGATGCGCACAATATTTTGAGAATCATCTTGTGTGCTTTTTACTTCCTGAGTTTCGTATCAGCTATGCTGCGCAATATGGCTTCCGTCTCATGCCTCCCGCCTAGTTTATTTCCTTCCTCAATGTGTAATAGCAAATAAACAGACTGTAAACATTCGGTTCAATGAAAGAACGCGTCTACATCGTTTTCGAACCTCGGAACGTCATTATGGACACCGTTCCAATCCCGACACGTTGCCGTTTTTAATTAAGCCAATCAGAGAAGGCTCAGCCGTCCAGTCAGCCAAGCTGAGATGATCGAAATGGTGAATTCGACAATGTGGCAATAGGGTGCCCTTAGCACCCGTGGTCTCATTCGCCTCTTAAACTAACGCTCTCGCAGACAACATCCAACGCAATATCAGAGTCCCAATGACGCGAAGCTGGAGTTAGTGATGGAGGAAGAGGTACTGAAAGCTTCGGCTTCAAAATAAAAAAAAAAATGCAAGCGGCAGGTTTTTCATAAATGCCTGAGAAGGGCAGGATTAATTTGAGGTGTCAAGCGTTCAGGTAATTGGAAACACCTGCATTCGGCGCTCCACCTTTGAATGGACACGAAAATTGCATAACGTCAGATATGGTGTAGACCTCGGAAATGTGAACACGAAGGCGCTGTGTATGATTGAATTCGCAGGAATTCTTTTAACCATATCAAATTACAGGAAAGCGACAGGAATGCTTTACACCTTAAGTCGCGTTGGATAAGAGTAGCGATTCGGGTGAGTCGGTCAAAGTTTATGGCGTGATTTTTACAGCTATATCGAAAATTATTGCAATGCGAGAGTTTTTACGAGTTTTTATTGCCGGTTTGTTGAACTACCGATGTGGCTAGTGTCTCCGATACAGTGATTGATAACCCTATCGTCTTGCGTAAATATTTGTGTGTTCTTGACCAATAAATCCAGTTGGTAGTCAGTGCTCGTGTTTTGTCTTTCTTTCGCTAAACCTTCGTTCTTTTCTTTTCTTTCCGCACTTCGGTGCTTCACGCTGCAAAAATCACACCATGAACTTAAGTCGCACAGCAAGAAAAGAAAATTAGAAAGAAACCGCACAAGAAGAAGTAAAAATATCGATGACATTGTAAGAACGTGAACATGCGCAAAGTTTCACACGCGAGTCAAGCAACGCACAGAATATAAAAAGCACCCTCGAACCCGCACAGTTCCGTAAACAAGCAAAAGTGCTGATAAACAGGCCTGAGAACACGCTCACAAATACACTGACAATGTAAAACATTGCAACCTGCCATGTCACATTGTCACGCTGCGTATACTACAGCGCACATATAGCAACACCGCTGGCTATATCTCGGGCACGTTTCGGCGTAACCACTCCGTATCAGGAATAACATCGACAACCGCGAGCGATGAAGTCGTCAACCACGGACACCGTCCAAGCGACGAAACCAAAAAGGCAGCGCTTGTCACTTGGTCTTTTCTGCTTTGTCATCCATCTGTAACATGCGCAAATGAGAACTAGCCCGCGCCTACGCGTTGTCGATCCATGTAGTCGCATCCGTTGGCAGTCAAAATTTATCCAACGGATACGTAAACGGCGCGGAACAAAGACGGAGGCAAGATTAAAGGCACACCCCGACATGGCTGCCAACTGTTTATTCGTTTTTCGTTTCTTCAAGACGGCGATCATGTAACCGTACAGCCGCGCTGCAAATATGCGCGGGCGAACTTCAGTGGTCGACTTTTATCGCACGCCAGCGGTGAATCTTATCATTTAGCTGTCTGGACGACCGGCAGAATTTTGGGGGAAAGAGAGACAGAGGGGGAGGGGGGGATACAAAGGTATCTGAGCATACTTTGATCCGCCATAACTCCTGTCCTTTTGGTATTTGCCGTTCACGTATCCATTAGGACAACGAACCAACTAGCCCAACACTAAACTTTTGATCAAAACTAAAGTGACTTTCCGGAGGAAAAATGAAAATGCGCAGATACAACGGAATGTTGGAATCTGAAGTACACGAAGGTTGTTTGAGTTAGCGAGATAGCAGCAGTAGCGGATGACGCGAGCCTGTACCTGTTAGCTCGCCGCCTGTACCTGTCAGTTGTCCGCGTAACTAGGACGTAGGCGATGTCTGATGCTCGTCGAGGCAATAGCGTCGGTAAGAGGCGTGTGCCACAGAGAAGTACGACGCACGTCTAGATACATATTTAAGGCTATCATGCCGCTGGAGTCACAGCAACACGTCCATTCTGGGGAATTGGCCGAGAACGGGCGTGTGCCCACGGTGCCGAAATCGTCTCCGTTCGGAGGACTCGCACCCAGCGACTCAAGTTGCGTCAGACTTGCTAGCAAGTTGACTATTCGGGCACATACTCAGCAGCCCTAAAGTTGTCTATACTTGTCCGCAAGTATATCCAGCGAGGAAAAGGACAAGGAACGCCAAAAACCCCGGGGAAGAGGCGAAGAAAGCTTCGCTATATAAAGAAGAAATCTTCGCTATATAAAGAAACTTCGCTACATAAAGAAGAAAACTTCGCTACATAAAGAAGAAAACTTCGCTACATAAAGAAGAAAACTTCGCTACATAAAGAAGAAATCTTCGCTATATAAAGAAGAAAACTTCGTTATAACGAAGGAAGCTTCGCTATAAAGAAGAAAAAGAAACAATAAGGCTCACCTTGTTGACCTGCGCGGCGGAGCGGTGACCACACCGTTGAGTGGTCGGCCGAGTCGGCGGGTTCTCCTTTATGCGCTGACCGCTCGGATGCTCCGGCCGAAGAGGTGGTGGACGGGCAGCAGCAGCAGCAGAAACAACAGCGACAACAACAACAATAACAACAAGAGCACAACAGAGCGATGCGAAGCTGGCAGCAGCAAATCAGGCATGCGGAGGGGATTGGCACCGCGCCGCAACTTCGCCGCCGCCTCCGCGGCCCGTCGTCGGCTCGCGCTGCTTCCGCTGACGGCGACGCAGCCACGGCGCCTGCAGCCACATCAGTTTCGTCGTCGTTCGGTCGCACGAAAGCCGCCCCCTCGAGCAGCCCTCCCCGAGCGGCGCGCTAAATGCGTTGCGCCGGCAGCAGCCACACTACCTACACGTGCGCTCGTATAGCTTGCTCGCTAGCTAGGCCTGCTGCTGCTGCGCGCGCGCGAACCGCAAACTTCGCCGTCGATTTTCGCTCGTGATCCGAGCCTTCCCTCCCTACCTCCCTCCCTCACCGCGCAGCCGCTGCCTTACTGGCTTCGCGCCCTTTTCTCCCTCTCCCCGCCCTCCCCAACCTGCAGCCGCACACTTTCCTATCCTCTCTGAGAGCGTTTGCGTTACATAGATCACGGTAACCCTCCTCTCTCTCTCTCTCTCTCTTATCCCCGCTGCTAAGACGGCAGGTATAGTAGAGTCGCAATCGGATCGGAGCCGCGCGTGCTATTTGCAAATGAGTGTCGCTTAATTGGCCGGCCACGGCGTGACGTGTAGGCGGGCGAAGCCAGAGCCGTAGGTAATGTCCATCTTCGAGAACACCGCTGGGCAGTGGCTAGCCGGAAATTCTTTTCGTGGGGGGGGGGGGGGGGGGGGGGGGGTGGCACACTTGAGCGGGGCAGAGTGGCTTAGGCAGAGAGATAGACGGACGGACGAACGGATGGACGAACGGACGGACGGACGGACACAGCCAGTTTGAGTTTGTAGCGGGGCGGTGGCAGGAATCATTGCTGACATCAAAATGCGCTGAATGTGAAATGCATAAACTAAAAAAGACGACATTAGAGAAAGAAATAAAGAAAGGAAAGAAGGAACGGAAGGAAGGAAGGAGGGAAGGCAGGAAGTAGATGCCTTGTCGGCGAACTTTTGGTCTGGTGCGACGTCAGGCTATAATTTACGTAGTACCGCTCTTTAGTGTCCACTTAAGTGACTAACATATGTGCATCTAAGCTGTGCGATCTGTCGGACGACGCGTTGGAAACAGTTGACTGCTTCGACTGTTGGAATGTAATGGAATCTCCTAGAATCTTATCGCGCACGTTTAAGGTGCATTGATGCGACTACGAAAAACAGCCAGATGATGGGGTCGAGTGGTTATTACTTTTAGGCGCATGTTTCCAGCTTTAAGCGGGCGAAGGGCTCACCGGCGAGCAACTCGTGCGCGCGTGTGCTTGCGTCAGTGAAAAGAAAACGCAACTTTTATGGGTCGTCCGCCGCGAAAGAACCTCACCCGGCTTTCATCTTCGAGCAGCGGGCATTTACTCACCGGTGTATGCAGCTCTTTGGCCATGGTTCTCGTCGCAGCGTCAACAAGAGGCCTTGGCCGTACATGAGCGTCGGCAAGAGCCCCACGACAAACAGCGGTGGTTGGCCCTCTTAATTAACCCTTTCAATCACTGTGCGCACATTTGTGTGCGCAACTTGTTTGTTCCAGTTCTGTGTCCGGTATTGGCGAGGAGGAAAGTGCTAACATAGAGCTGCGAGTCAATTGAATCCTCTGCTTATGTGGCTTCAGCACGCTTCAGACCGCAGAATATGGCTATACGTGCAATCACTTTATTAAATGCACTACCGTGATTAAAAGGACGTTCGACGTACCGCATTCTGCCACCAGCCAATGCAAGAATAGTTTTTCCTTCCTTATAATGCCCGACGCCATTTAGTAACGCCATAGCATTAAAATACCCGTTTCGCAGAAAATCCTATGTCGGCGTTGGCGCTGGCATCGGCGGCGTTGCCCGGCCAAGAAAATTCATCCCGAACCACGCCGACCACGCAGGCCCTCCGCGTGGCGCAGAGGCGCTGGTGAACTAATCGAATTTCTCAAAGTAAAATGCGTCGGAAAAATCGTAAAGTACGACGTAACCACAACCTACAGACGTGATAGCGTCGGATTGTAATTTGAATATACAGAAAACACAATTCTCTTACGCGGAAACTCAAACACAAGCCCCTTTTCCAGCATTTCTACCACGCATACAGCGGCGCGGCGCGGTTTCCTCCTTGCAAAAATACCATCCAGATGGCGCTCGCCTTCTCGGCAGCCTGCAACAGCGTTGCATGTAGGTTCACTACGGCAGCCGCATGCGAATGCCAAGTTTTAGAAAAAGAAAGCTTCAGTTGCCGGGAAGCCTGAAAAATCAGCCAAGGATCTCTGAATGATATCGCGTTCTACTCTTAAAGGCGAAGCTTAGGCGTCCTCCAATTTTTTTAAACCTCAACATGCGCTTTCAGCAGGTTAGTCAATTCTCTTAATGAAAAAAAAAGAAGAAGAAAGAAAAATACCTCTACACGTCTGTTTGCATTAGTCAGAATTTAATTGCTATGTTTTACAAGGGCCCACTAGAAAAAAAGTATAAAAAGAAGGCTAAACTAAGTGTCGATGCTAAAGAAGAGAAAGTCGAAGTAGTCAAGTGGTGGTTCAAATTATTTGATGTAAAAATGTCGATTACATCTCTCTATTCTGCCTCTTTTTTATGCTCATTTTATTCACTCATTTCGCGTCTTCCTCGTCTCGTATTTTACGGACAATTACGGCTACCTCATCTTTTTTTTAGCGTAGACATTTGGTTAACCCTTTATTTTACCAAGAGGCCAGGTTGGCCGATCATGTACACAATGCAGTCTATGGCGTAATGCCATTTTTCGATTATATTCGCGCTAACTCTCTCTGCGCCTAATTCTCGCTTCTTGTAGGTACCGCTGAAGATGTGGCCTTCTAGACACCATTGCCTCGCGCTAGTCCTGCTTAGTCTATACGAACTCGCTCCATTTTCCAGAAATTGTGCCGTACGGCGGCTTTGCCTCAACATGTCTGTATTTACGGCGGTGCACCCTTTACAGGGGTTTAATGCAATGTGGTTAATTTTTACTATATTGGCTCTAATTACGGCCGTACTGTTAACTTTATATTATCTCAGATTAATTCTCGCTTCTTGACTCTCCGAGACCTCCATTTTGATACCTCTTGCGTCTCTCTACGACGCTCTGAAGGCGCGAAAGGGACTTTTTTTTCTAGTGAAAGTGGCTACAAGATACCCGAATCCCAGATACGCCAAACCCATGTGACGGTAGCTAAGAAATCTTTGTTTTGAAGCGTACAAAAATTCGTTTATCACCTCGACCTTCTTTAGTGGAGTCTACAGTGCTTTGGAATATAAATTTGATACATTTACGTACAATCGACTGTTTCAACTGTTTCAACACTACTGGCTGTTTCAATCTGTTTCAACACTACTGGCAGTAGTGTTGAAAAGTACTGACAATTCGCGACTGAATGGGTTAAGGGTGTTTGCGCGCATTTATAATTGCTCGTATGACTTGTCGTATGAACCGACGGCATCCGATAACTTTTCAAATAGCTCTTGACGGGTTCCAAACGGATCCGACGCTCCAAGCAGCGCCACTATCAAAAAGCATATCAGTCACTCTATTCTACCGGTGCTAACCTACAGTGCTGAAGCTTGGGGGGTAGCAAAGAAGGTTAATGAAAATATAAAGACCGCGCAATGAGCAATTGATCAAAAAATGAAAAGGCCTAATGCGACAGGAAGACAGTGCTGTGGATTAGAGAGCAAACGCGGTAGCCGGTAAAATAGTGGAGGTTATGGAGAAAGGAATGGAGTTGGGCAGGATATGTAATGTGTAGGGATAGACAACCGGTGACCTTTTAATATAACAGAGTGGGTGCCAAGTGAAAGGAAACGTAGTTGAGGACAGCCAAGGATAAGGCTGTGCGCTGAAATTATATATAGGACATTTGAAGGCAATTTAAAGTTGATGGAAGCAAGACAGAGGTAGCTGCAGGAGATCGCTGGGGGTGGCCTTCGTCCTGCATCTATACATAAATTAGGACGACGACGATGATGATACCTTACAATGTGCAGGAAAACCAATCGATCCGACATACGGGTTGTACCAAAAATCACATCGGATGAGGAGAGAGTAGATATGTTCACGGCACGAACAAGCACGCACGCACACATGACCCAAAGGGGGGACGAAAAGAAAGCCCATGATCATTGTGTGAAGGACATACAACAGTGATCAAACAGAGGCAGGCAGGCAAGCAGGCTGATAGATAGATAGATAGATAGATAGATAGATAGATAGATAGATAGATAGATAGATAGATAGATAGATAGATAGATAGATAGATAGATAGATAGATAGATAGATAGATAGATAGATAGATAGATAGATAGATAGATAGATAGATAGAAATGACATCTCTTGTTCGACGAGTGTTGATAATTTTGTCTTCACCATCCTGTGAACTTCTGTCTTATTTGAAATAACACAGCATGTGCTTTAAGATTTCCTTTGTAGCAGACGTGTCTTACAGTTGGCACTGTCCGCCACTCCCATTAGGAATAAATAAGCGTTCGGTTAAAGCAGCGCCTATTCGCAGGTGACACAGTAAGGTTTCTCCACGTTCTGGTAACGGCCGGGTGAAAAGCGGTAAATGAACCGCCGAACCGCCGAGGAACACGACGACCTGCGAAGGATAAGCTTTTCGACGCCCTTGAGCCATCTTTTTCATGCCCTCCAAGCTCCGGCCAGCGCATCGCATACGAGCAATCCGTGCGCCGTTCAGGGGTTGTCGCTGTAACTTATAGCTTTAAAACTGGCGCGGTCTGGGCGTCGCGTTTCAAAGCAACACCTGAGCGGCTTTGCTTGAGAGGTCTTATTGAAGGGCCGATACCGAGTTATCTTTGTGACAGGTCGGCCCCACTCTCTCTTCGTTACGTATACAAAAATGATCTAAGCATATCCGCATCTCTCGTGCGTTGCGTCTCACCATAAGAAAAGACGTGGCCAGCTGCGTTGCTGACATCGAACATCGACGCAGCACGCCACCTAGTGCTAGCAGGCAGTAGCTTCCCTATGAGGTGTTCATATTCTGGCCATGTTCGAGTTTGTATACCTGAGCGGGTTAACGGGTCGTTTACAGAGCAGTGGAAAACAAGATTTAAAATATTAGCGAAATCTTGTATGAATAGAACGAGTACGTGAAATACGTATTAGGCAATTTTAGCACGTCGCTGCCGTTAATCGTTACCGCCATCCCGGCCATCACGTGCCAGCTTTTGCAAACACCAGCTAATCCGCGCGGCCCTTACCATGCCATGCGTGGAGCAGGTAAATTTGGCCGCACGGAGACTTGCGGGTGACCGGAGGCCGTAACGGTAAATTCTAAGCGGTAGCGCAGCGCTAAAACTCTCTATTTTAAGTACAATGCATAATCATATATGAATGTATTATGAATGACAGTAGCCGACAGGTAACATCGCCGATTTATTTAAGATTAACGGTTTTCGGTATACAAAGACGAGTGATCTTTGTCACAAACATCAACTATTCAATGTTCCCTATTTACTAATGCACAAAGACTTGTACACAATTACTTTTTCTGCCAGCTGTTTAAGAACGATGTTCTTGGTTTATTTATTTTTATTTGTTGCAAAAACATGATACGAACAAGACATAGGGCAAGTAGTATGTCTTTTTCTCGTGTCCCATCTGAAAATCCACACTGTTCAATTTTGTAAACCTAATTTCTAGTGGAAAGCCTTCGCGTTGATCTTGTTTCGGGGCTTCCCAGCAGTTCGTGGCTCGCTGTCGCTTCAATGACTATACGTGCCGAATGCTTCGCGGAACACTGAATAAAATTCACCGAAAATTTTGCGTACCTCGCTACAAAATCGCTCATCTCGACATTTCTCAGCACATAATCTCGACCACAAGTTAACTGCAATAGCCATACACGCAATTGAGTGGTGTAGGTGTGCAGGTTTAACAAGCGCGCACCTTAGACGCGTGACAAGATATTGTAAACACTAGACAAGCACCAATTCTCAGCTAAAGTTAATTAGAAGCAGACACATGCCAAGAAGCAGGGAAGGTGTGCAAACCGCACCGTGCAAAAATTGCAAGAACCAGTCTTAGTAATCTTACAATGCACAAGAACAACCAAATCATAGCATTCTTTAGAAAAAAAAAGACGTTCGTTCATTACTGCGCAACGTTACAGATGTGTCTCTGATACATGCCTTCTCATTCTGGCTGATATAAAAATACTTCCATTAACTCCCGCGCAAGCGTTCCTCCACTCTTACCCAGGTATAAGACGCAGGTATTTTTTTTTCTTTTTTTTTTGTAGCGTATTTAGTTAGCTGAGCACTGCATGTCTGAACAGGCGCATATGTACGCGCACCTGCTGAGGCACGCCGCGCCAGCTGTCGGCATCAAAGGGTCCACCGCGAAGGCGGGTCCACCGCACATGCAACAAATCGACGGCTTAGGATTGTGGGTCAGGCTCGGGGACAGACATGACTTGAGTGGCATCGTGTGGCTGTCAGAGGCCACACGATGCATCAAAACGAATCCTGACGCCCATACGACGGATGGCTCACGCATCCGTCCCCGAAGGAAGGGGTTTCCGGCTTTGTTCGGTGAGGCCCCACTTGACTCTTGTCTGTCGGCTTGGCCTCCGAACGTAAATCGAGACTTCGCGCCGTCGTTGAGTTCGTGGCGGTTTGATCAAGTGACGAATCGTCGTTTAGGAGACGCTTAGATGTGGCCCCTGGGTTCTAATTAGACCGAGTCACGCCACTATACGCAGGTCCGAGCTGTTCGTTCCGCAATTGAACGACGGATGGAAGAGGCAATTGACTTCCACAACAGATTGGCAGCTAATTGCGATGGCTTCAGGCTCCACCCTGTTCCGTTACCATAAATCGTGCGTCGTGGTGGTAGTCGATTAATGGGTTGTAGGCTATGCGCTGGAAAAAAAAAAGAAAAAAAAGAAAGCTTGAACTGCGTTCTTCCAATGACCAAACGGGTGAGGTCATTTTTCGATAACGGTAAGGTGTAATCAAACTGCTAGTGGATGCGAGAATTGCGACCGCATAAGACCAACAGCACTCCTTGACTTAGCAGTCGTTAATAATTTGAGCCAGCTGGCATTCAGAGCGAGCATCATTTAAACAGGTTGCAAGCTCGGATCGTGTGGCGCATGTTGATGGTGATTTTTTCCATGCACTAGGTCAGTTTTCAACGAATTTTTCAGTTTGTGTGATAACTCGTTGACTGTCCCTCCCATTGACACCTCAGACGTAGTAATCTAGCCGGTTGCTTGGCAGCTAGGAAGCCATATGTCGGGTGTGACGTGGTCGTACAGAAGTTCAAAGCTGCCACTCCACGTGGGTCGTCCAGATATATGCCTTATGAAAGGATGAAAACTGTCGCGTAGACTGGCATCTATAATGTTTATAGTGCACGGAATGCCTGACTATTGACTGTTAAATGGAGCTGCTTGGAAATTGCCATAATTGACTTTCCACTGTTGTCGATAATGAGGGCCAGCACCTGCTGCGAAACAGGCTAGGTTCCAGGAGATCGCGTCCGTGTACACCGGAAGCAGGCAACAACAGCCCAGCTGGCGGAGCTGAGGTGGTGGCAGCAGTGGATGCGGTGGTTTGTGCCATGACTGGATGTTGGCGAGCACAACCGTCGACCAAAGCGGAGCTCCAGGGGTGACCGGTAGAGCAAGAGGACGGGGATATCAACGCACGCTCCACCACTTGTGAGACGACGCCCGAGACGAAGGCAAAGCTCTTCTATTGTCACACAGCGCGAGACCGCCCACGAACACCAACCCGACAAAATGATGATGATTATGAGGATGGGTATATACACATGAGGACGATGATGAACTGCACAGTTAGCGCTCACAATATATATATATATATATATATATATATATATATATATATATATATATATATAGTGTGTGTGTACGTATTTGTTGACAATGTTCCTTCATGTATTAGGTGCATACTTAACCTCACTTCATTATGTAACCCCCCTCCCCTACCGTAATGTCCATAGGGGCGAAACGTAGGTCTACTAATAAACATAAATAAAATAGCTCTGGCCGCAAATTACCTCCAAAACATGGCGCGCGGACAGCCACGTGCAGCCACGGCCGTCCTAGAGGAGGAGACGCACGCTCATCGCACGAATCTGCAACCCCGAGCCGGCAGCGCAACTACGCTACTGCGCTACTCGCGAACGCAGAAGGACGGGATATAATTATATCCAGTCCCTTAAAGGGAAAACATAAAGCAAAACACTGAATCAGAATAATCTGTCAGGGTATTCGTTCAAAACTCAATCTCAGTTAATTTCTGATTAACGTGTTGATTATTAGGAAGAAAAAATTGAAACTCACAGTCCTGTTTTCCTAATTCCAAAACCGAAATCCCCGCGCTAACGCGTCGGTGTTGACGCCACGGAATCTTTTCTTTTCGTATTTGGGCCGTTGTGGCACGGTAAATGTTCTCGAAGCTTCCCACGTTTGCTACTTTATAAAACAATGTAATTAAAAAAAACTGCGCGCGAACATGACGCCGTTGGAATTCATGACGTCACAGCGAGCTAATGCGGTAACTTCGAGGCGGCGGCGCCACCGGTCTTTTCTCGCTTATCAAGCCTCTCCCGGCACTAGGATACTTTTCAAGACGCATTAAGACGCATTAGGACTTTTTAAGGCGAAAGCCTTAGATGGCTCATGGGTGGAAAAATTGACCGTTCGGCGTTATGGCGCCTAAATTGATGGTGGCACCATTCATGGTCGAACCCATGACCATTGGTGTTAATTATGGCGTAGTCAATAAGGCACAGTTAATTAAGGTAGTGTCAATTAAGGCACTCGAACCCACGACCTGTGGTGGGAGGAAACAATAGGAAGTAGCAACGCATTCGGAATGCGAGTGTCAAGTAATTTAAAGAATGTCTCGTGATCTCGCGGGCTTTCTCCTCCATCCATTTTAGCGTATGCTAAAAGTGACCGTCAACTTTTGGCATCGTGCAAGGGTAACTTATATCACAGATCATCTTACTTTTCTCTTTTATGGCGGAATTCGACGATAGTCCAGAATAGCACCCTAGACGAGAGAAAACGCTTTAATGCGTGAGCATCAGGAGTGTCAGAGTGGAAAAAAATGCGTACGCAGGCTGCAGTATACGTGTGACGACTGAGCTCCTGCACAGATGTGGTGAACGCGGTTTGGTGAACCCGATCATGGATCCGGGACCTCGAAGAGGTGTGACGTAATGCTAACGCATTTCTCTCGCATTTACCGCTAAATCACCGCTGAAACATTGTTGATACGTCAGCCTGTGCGCTGCCTCGGATGAAGTGCGCAGGTGCGACTCCTTCTCACGCTCGCGACGACGGCCGACCGCCAACATCGCCGTATCACTTAATTCGTGCGGACGCGCGAACCCACAGCCTGAGCCATCGGTGTGAAACCGACGCGCGGGCTCTCGGCTAAATCCTAGGCTCGCGAACACCGTTCTCGCGCTTTTGGCCAACAGGCATGGCGCCTCTCAGTCACGATTCGGCAATTAGGCCTTCGCAATTAAGGCTGTTTCGGAGGGCGCGAGCGAACACCTCACACTAGCGATGTCTCTCTTGCTTGGAGTGGGCACCTGTCTGCTTCATCAAGCGATCACGTGATCAGGCCGTAACTTGAGCGAGGAGCGGGGGGGGGGGGGGGGTGTAAAACGTGCTGCTGCAGGATTCGCGGGCTTCGTCACAGCAGCAGCTGCGCGATGAGCTTTTAGCTTGTTCGTGAGCGCCGTTTCGGCTATCACATTACCGTAATGGCCACGGACGATTTCGAGGAACCGCTGAAGCGCCGCTGTCACGCACTGTTAACACGCGCGCCTCCTGCGACTAGTAATTATATACCGACGCACGCGGTATCGAGGTTCATTTTTTTGGAGCATCTGAATGGCATCCGAATCGCGTCGAAATGGCATCGCAACGGCATCGGTTTCAAGCGCTGGAATCGCGCCGGACGTTCGGCGATTTGCGTACGCGGCGTTTTGACGTCTTCCATCGCTAATGCATAATGAAACACGGTACATTCATTCATTCATTCATTCATTCATTCATTCATTCATTCATTCATTCATTCATTCATTCATTCATTCATTCATTCAAAACTTTGGTTGTGTGATTGTGTCCTTGTACCTAAACTGTTGTTTCTTCATGGTTGTATATTCGGTTGCTTGCTTACTAGCTTCTTTTTGTATTACTTGCTTTTTTTTCGATTGCATTAGCGTTGTCTTGCCCCCCTCTTCCACCACTGTAATGCCGCAAGGCGCTGGGGGCATTGTTAAAAAAAAAAAAAAGAAAACGGACTGGCGTTCAGCGCGATGGCGTATAGCAATCCTCTAGACAACAAGATGTGACAACACCGACTGCCGTTAACTAACTAAATTGCGGGTTCAACGCTCCGAAACTAAACAGTGGGTTATAAAGGGACGCTTTAGTGCACTGTCCCCGGAATAATTCTGACCACCTGAAGTTCTTGAAGACGAGCCCAGTGCATTCAAGATATGATTATGAGGCACGCCGTAGTGGTGGAGACTCCGAATAATTTGCACCACCTTGGAGTTCTTTACCGTGCGCCCAATGCACGGTACACGGCTGTTTATTGTTTTTTTTTCTCTTCTTTGTTTTTGCATTTCATCCCCTCCCGCGGATATATTATTCAAAGTATCGAATATGAATCAAATATCCGACGCCAACTATTCGTATTCGAAATTGCACTATTCGGTATTTTCGAATATCGAGACCGACTGTTTTACCGAGACCGGGATCTTTCACCATCTGCTAAACAAGGTATCGCAAATTATCAGAAGTGAAATAAGGACAAGTGATTTCGAAGCAATGAAAAAAAAAAAAACGGGTGGTCAATCCTTTTTTTTTTTTTCTGTCTCATGGCAGAAGCCCTACGTGCATGACAACTTGCGATTTTTGCTTGTAATCTGTCATTTACTGTTCTTGCCAGTTTAGCCACGTAGAAGATTTATCTTATACGCTACAAACGGTGATGTTTTTTTTTTTTTTTGCAACAGGCCCTTTTACATGCGATACCGACACACAGGTCCTTCAGCAGCTTTAGTAAACATTTATTCAGCATCCATATAACTACGGAAAGCTTGCTTGCAATCAGGCTCTAAGGAGGTTGAGTGACTATTCGTGCAATCTCTTTAATGATAATTAGTAATCTTGTGTTTAAAACTGATCCGAATTGTCCCTCATAGTCAGCTGTCTTGTTTTCACTAGCCAGTACAAGCGTTGTACCTAATTATACCGAAATAAATATTCCTGCTTTAATTAGGCCGAGGTAGTCATTTATAAGTTTTACCGAATTTTTGAAAATGTCAGGTTGCAGATAACATAATGTAGCCCTTGAGTTCAATTATTCAGAGAGGCGAACATTGCTTGCATGAGAAATGGAAACACATATTCAACTAATTAACGAATATTCACTACTTAACTACTTAATTAATTGCTTTACGCCACAAACTGCAATTTAGGAAGTGTAGCCGATGGGCCTACAAGGCGTTGGAATTAATTTCCAGTTTAATTTCCAATTAATTTCCAATTTCCACTTGGAATTTTTTTTCAAGATTGACACCGGTTTTGAGATATGTGCCATCAAACTCGCCGTAAAAATGAACTATTGTTCCACTTACGTGTTATCAAAACTCTATTTTATACATTGAAGCACAAGAGTAACTGGAGCGCCCCTGTATTTCGTCCCACACTTCGGGAAATATCTCGAAACTGGTGTCGTCCTCGAAATTCATTTCAAGTCGGATACCTCTTGCAAGCTCATTGGCTACAATTCGTAAATTGCAATATGTGCTGTAAAGTTATCGATTAAGAAGTTCATTTGTAAAATTTTGTTCATTAGTTAAATATGTGTTTCGATTTCTCGTGCTAACAATGTCCGCCTCTTCGAACAATGCAGCTCAAGTACAATAATTATGCTATCTGCCACAGGCGATTTGTAAAAAATTCGTGAAACTTAAAAAATCACCACCCCGCATATGCGTCTGCGCTTGACTATTCGATTCGGTATTCTATAATTACTATTCGTATTCGATCCGTATTTGAAAAAAGTTTATATTTGCCCACCTGTAATGAAAACGGTTGCGGAATTCCCATGAACAGCTTCGCTACAAACCTGCCAAACGTTCCTGTCAGGAAATGTCAATATAATAAGTACAAAATACCTACTTTGTAGCGTTAGTCCGCTTATATCAGCGTTAATAGGTTAAAAGGCCTACGCTGGGCGCGGTCCGCAAGTCCCTGGTAATAATTAGCACGCACTTCTCAAAACGTTGCAATAAATAGTTAACTACCATTTTAGGAAAACGTGAGCAACAACGGTACATGGCTTGGAGGAAGAAGGTCCTTGCCGAGTTGCGTGTTCTGAGAATATTTAAATTCCATCCGTCGGTGAGTTGGCGTTTATTTGACAATATATTTTTCGTGAACGTTAGGTCGAACGGTCTTGCGATAAGTCAATGACGAGAACGAAAAAAGTCCCGATAATCTGAGCAACTCGAAGCATCGTGGCAGGGCAAGCCGTGCCAATGAGTGAACACGGTTCTTTACTCAGCGCCGAGTCTTCTGTGCTCCTTCTTGCTTCGTCCCGTCTGGTAGCGATGTTTTCATCTAATCATGAGCCAACAAGCTCGACAGTCAATGCCCGCTAGAGGAGGAGGGCACTCGTCTCCTCCTCAAGTCCGGCCGGGGCTGCCCTCGCGCCGTCGAGCGCATGAGTCGCGTACGCCGCCAGTGCGCAGCTGTTGGAGGTCAAATGCTGCGGGTGCCAGACCGAAGGGCGATCCCGCAAGGGCGATGGGCGAGCATGGCAGGGCGAGCCGAGATGGCTGGTGGCTTCATACACGTTGTATTCTCCCGCGCTTAGTGATGCAGGTCGTCTTCTTACTGGGGTTTTACGTGCCAAAACCAGTTCTGATTATGAGGCACGCCGTAGTGGAGGGCTCCGGATTAATTTTCACCACCTGGGGTTCTTAACGTGCACTACAACGCAAGCATACGAGCGTCTTTGCATTTCGCCTCCATCGAAATGCGGCCGCCGCGGCCGGGATTCGATCCCGCTACCTCGTGCTCAGCAGCGCAACGCCTTAGCTGACTGAGCCACCCCGGCGGGTAGCGATGCCGGTCGCGTAATCTGTGTTTTGGAGACACGGCACAGTCTATAGGACTATATATACTAACCTTCGTGAAATTGTCTAAAACAGTGGTATCGCTGTTAGTGCTTCGCCTTTCGGGCGAAACTGAAGCTTTTTTTTTTTCACCTGAAGGGTAAAAAGTTTTTCGGTAGAACCCATCTCACGATGAATATCACCGTTAACTGCGTTTAGCATCGAAAGCAATTATGTAGCGACCCACCGTATTGCCACCACCAAAACGCGGCATAAGTGATGCGTGTACGCAGCCGGGTTCCTTTATCGCGCTTCCTCTATACACGTTGCGCCATCTGGCGGCGGCGCCGCGAAGTTCGCGCGTGGCGCGTGTGTGAATGCGAGATTGAGACAAGGTTGTCTGAATAAATATGACGCGGTTTCGATACCGCCCGGCAGCGGATAATTTTTTTTGTCATTGAAGACCGGCACCTACCATATTTATGTCCTCCAGTGGACATAAATATAGGCTGGTGATGATGATGATGACATACCCACTAGGCACATACCCTCTAACCCAAGTTGGCGTGAAAGGGGTTCATCGAACAACGGCACATAGTCGGTGTCACATACCCAATGTCCCAATTGTCTGTCCGACGGTTGGTTTCGAACCCGGTTGCCTCATCACAGCAGCCCGGCCGATGCTCTATACCCATGACTGCTGACTACCCAGTGACCCAAGTTGCCGTGAAACTGTTAGTCCGACCGACCGACCGACCGACCGACCGACCGACCGAGTGAAGAGTGCATGAAGTATGCTAGCTTAGGATACTTAGGGCAGACCGGGCACGTGCACCCCCCCCCCCCTCCTTTGAAAAAAAACATTCTGACGACGCTAATTCCACTAGTTATGCGTGCGCCGCTCTTCAGTGAACTTCTTCGACGTCAACTTGGGCCACTGGGTATGCCAGTGCTAATGCGATTAGCATTAGAGTTCAGCTATAAAGAAATGAAAAAAGATGTCGGTAATAGAATATTGAAGACGTCGGCGACACAGAGGTGAAGAATTGGCAATAAGGTGCGTCACTTCAATGCTAATCGCATTATCTATCATGAGATGGGTGCTGGAAGAATTTTTCTCTCATTCATTACATTCTTCCCCAACTTATCCGTTGTTTTTTAGCAACGACTTAACGTTTTTTTCTAATGCCACCAAACTCTTGGCTGATCTCCACGGTGGGTGTGCGCAATTACTAAAGGAAAACCACACCAAACTAAAGCAGAAGAAGAAGAACCACGTGCGTTGAAGCCAGAAGAAGAAGCAGGGCCCGCGGACGCTGACCGCTTTGCGTACGAGCGCCGCTTAACACAGGGTCGTCTTCGGCTCGCCACTCCAGCCGCGGCCGTGCTCCCGGCTCCCACTATAACGGCAGACCGGACGCCATGGCCGAAGCGTTCGCCTTCCGCAACAAGGCCGTGAGCCCCGAAAGCACGGCACGCGGCGCCTCCGGCCGGCGGCCCTGGCTCGTCGTCGGGCTTATAACCTCTGCCATGCTGCTAATGTGTACTTCGGTGGCCTTGTTCCAGCGGCGCTTCGACGTGGCCAACTACTTCCGCCGCCCGCCCGTCGCCGCCGCTGCCGCCGCCGCCACCGCCGAAGACTGGGACCGACCGTTGGCAGCCAATGCGACGCAGGGCAAGATCGACGACGATCTCAAACGGGAACCCCAAAGGAATGCCCTCAGCACTGTTGCTGCTTCGGAAATCAAGGCGCGCGAGCCGCTGCAGGACAAGATCAAGCGAAAGGCTCGCACCAAGTCTGCGTCGCGGCAGGGAGCCGAGGACTGGTTCTCAGAGGAGCGTCGCTGCGGTTCACAAGGCGTCGACGACGGGAGGCACGCAGCGGCTTCGAGACGGCACCACGGTCGTCGACATCGGCCAAGAGCTCGAGATCCTGCAACGACCCTTCGCCGAGAGGCCCGAGGGAAGGGACGACGCTTCGCCGATCCACAGTGGCGACAGGCCCGACACGAAGAAGGAACTGCTCGTACCAGGGACTGCAGAGACCACGCCGGAGTCCCATGCTCGCTTCGGTTCTTCCGCTGGAAAGTAAGTCCGCAGAAGCCTCGAGCAAGACTCAACCTAGTAGCGGCGACATCACAGATGTCTCCAGACTCGTATAAGAAAAACGAAAAGCTATCTCCTAAGATCCCTCCGGCGGACCTCGCGATTTCTTCGACCGACGGCAACCACGACTCCCCTGAGCCACACAAAGGCGTCCGCATGGTGAAGAGAAGGCGGAAGCTTAGGAGGTTCGTCACAGTTCCCGCCTCGATGCCGAGCTCTGACCCGTTGAGCAGATTAGCTGTGCAGGCTGGAAACATGACTGGTGCAGGCCCGCACACTGATAAAACAGGGGACACTCGCGCGAAGGAAGGGGTCGTCATAAAGAAAAAAGAGCACCATGACGCTCTGCACAACCCGGTGAATTCAACTGCCAAACTGGCGACGAGGCTAAGCTCTGCGATCCCGACGAGAAGTATGGGACGCGCCGCAGCTACTGATGTCGACAGTTCCAAAACTTCCGAAGGCAATGTATCTTCAAGCAGTACTATTGTACAAGTATATTCATCAAGCAAGCCTGTAAACAGTGTCACCTTGAGCAGGGCACGTGACTTGACAGGCACATTAGGGAGTAAGAAGCCAGTGTCTCTAAAAGGAACTGTAGTTGGCGTCATCGGGTCCACAGCAAATCTTGCTGTTGCTGACACGGGAAGTTCGTCCACCACCAACAAGTTATCAAGCAAACCGGAGAGCAGTTCCACAACCACTAGCAGTAACAACGGGACAGTTACCAGCGCGTCGCACAAGCACGATTTAACAATTGGAACATCCAATGCTTCGCTCAGTGAATCTGGTTCTAGCGCGAAATCATCTTCACAGCTACGAACCTCGCCTTCGACTCGAAGCGCTCTCCGCAGCACAGAGAATACGCAAACGCCACGAGTGGACTGTGACGTCAGCCGATGCGAACCTCGTCGACATCGTGGCTGAAGGGGTCAACAAGTCCGCAGAGGACGTCCTCAAGAAGATTCTAGATAAGGCAACGAAAAGATGAACGAAACAACTCCGAGAAGTTAGCAAGAGGTCCCGCAGGCACGGCCGAAACTTCGGGAGGCGTCGTTGACGGACGTGTGACGTGGCCGAACGAAGGCGGAGGCGACGCCAGTTCATCGGTAGCGGAAGTAAGCGCGTACACCCGGCCTCCTTCTCAGTCTACAGAATTGACTCGAGTTCCCAGTACGTCTTCGATAGACCAGAATCGATCAGAATCGATAGCGGTCGCGGAAGGTAGGGCCTTTGTGTCGACAAAGACAACCGCACTGCATCAGTCACAGGCGCAGTCTTCAACTGCAGCGCCTTCGACTACGCAGCTCTCCACTATACAGCCATCTGAGGAGGGTTTCAAGACTCGGACGGTGGCGAAAGAGTTCGCTGCGAAGCGGCAACCCACGGAGGGCTCTCCGGAGGGGCTGAACTCGGCGGCCAGTTCATCGCTGCTTACGTCTACAACAATGGCTTCCACTTCGAAAGAGTTCGTTGAAGAGGTTGTTATATCAACAGAGACCAGCTCGACAGCTCCTCCTGACGAGATCATCCCCGAAACGGAGGCGCCATCCAGTACGTCCTCCCCCAAAGAGACGTCTTCACCAGAGACGACGACGGTAACGTTTTCCTACTACACCGGGCAGGACGAGTGGATTCCGGAAGACAGCGGTGGTTACATGAACGCGCCTGGAGGACATCCCAATACGCTGAAATTTCGACGCCGAGGCAAGGCACGGCCCGCGCACGCTATTTCGGCGAACAAGAAGGAACTGGTGCTTTCTGGCGATCACTCGAGTCATCAAACCATGCGCGGCGCAGACGCAAGTTTCGGCAGCACGAGTGACAAACCTGGCCGTCCGGAAACGCGAGAAGTAACATCATCCGAAGCCCTTCATACAGTCCAGCAACCGGCCGCGAAATCCAACGTGAAAGCCGGAATGAGCGATCTTTACTCCTCGCTGAACGCGGCGATACAGGAAGAAAGCAAACACGACGCGGCACAGAGCAACCAAGAAATGCTCGACTACGGCGTCGTGCCTCACGACGTTCCCGTAAGCAACATGGCCGTGAAAAATCAGCATGGCTTTCTGACAGCGCAGAATGCCTCTAGCATGCCAAGGCTGGGGTCCGACGTCACAAACGGGCCGAAGGCGACGGGTACAGTAACGTTGTTGGAGCAGCAACGCGGCTCAGTCATTAAAATGGTGGTCACGCATCCGCGTAACGCAAACCGTTCTGCCGGGTGGAACAGGTCGACGAACGCGAATCCTGAGCCTGTCGCGATCAACACCGGTGACGAAGGCGTTCAGGCGCGCACGTTTGAGACACGTTCTACGAATGCTAAGCAGGATACGTCAAACACGACACGGGTTGTTATGAACAGGAACAACCAGGAACGTCAATCTAAGAGTATGAACTCATTAACATCGACGCAGCGATCTCTTGTAGCCGAGTTTACAACAAGCTCTTCCCCAAGTCCCGTGGCAGAAAGGCTGGGAAAATATAACCTTTCCTTTTCTCAAACCAACAGCACGGAGTCAAACAGGGCTCATACTGGTTACGAAGTTTACTACACTGACAAACGCAACGTGGAGCGCGATAGTGAATCACCTCCTAATCCTCTTGACATCGAGACAGATTCACCAGAAACTGAATCACCGAGCGGTCGTAACAAACCCAACGCGCGTCCCTTGGCTGAAGATTACCCTAGTGCTCCTACCGATGGTAGCACCAACAGCAGCGTCATTCCTCGGTACGTCGAAATCAGTACCGATATCGAAAACGGCAACTCGGGAAAACCTCAGCAACACTCAACTTCCGGACACTTGGCCGAAGGGTCAATGGAAAATGCAGACAACACGATTCCGACGCGTACTCCACAAGCGACTGAAGCGACGACTGCACACTCCGTCATGGGAATCCATGAGGTCGTAACCACGACAAGAGGAATCGAACGCAAAACGAGGTTCTCCGCGCCCAACGCCAAAAGACCAGGGGTCGTCTGCGTATACAGGAAGAATCATGCGGGCTGGGTGTCCGGAAACACGTCGTACGGCCTCGAATCTCTGCCCTACGAGTACTGCGCTTCGATACTGTACTGCTGCTTGAGTCTGCGCGTGGATTTCTCGATCGAAGACCTCGGAAACCACAGTGACTTCAAACGGCTGGCCCAGATAAAGAGCCTCAACCCTGGCCTAGAGACGTTCGTGGTCATCGAAGCGAACGAATGGGCCGCGCCATTGTACGAACGTTTCATATCCAAAACAGTGCACCAGGACATCTTCCTTCTGCTCGCCGTGCACTGGATGAAGACCAGGGCCATCGACGGAGCCTACCTGTACTGGCACCAGACGGAAGACAAAGGCGGGGACAAACTGGTGAACGCCTTCCGCCACCTCGTCGGCAGCTTCGCCAAGTCGAACCTCAAGTTCGGCATCATCCTGCCCACGGGTACTGGGTACTTCGCCAATAAGTCCACTCTGAAGGCCCTGACCGAGGAGTTGGACGGCTCCTACGCCGGCGTCTTGCTATCTCCTTTGGAAATGGACGACTCTGCGTTCACGGGCACACTTTCCAACCCCATGCAAGCGCTAGCCGAGGAGTACAACAAGTACCTCGGCGACCTTGTTGGCACCGCGTCTGTCTGCCCGATGATACCTTTCTGGGGCAAGACCTTCAAGATGCAGGCGGTGCTCCAGGACACCGTGCTGGCGCTCAGGCCAGTCGGTCGCGGAGCAGCGAGGCAGACCAGCCGAGAACCAGGCAAGCTGGCCTTCTTCGAGTTTTGCCGCGAGCTCGGCAAGAGCCTGTTCGTGTTCCCCAGTCGGGAGAACGCCATGATCGGCGATGAGTACGTGACATTCCTGACACCGGCAGTCCCTGGAGAAGCACCTGTCGACCGTCGCGTCGCGCGCTTCCTGGCGGTGCTTCGGATCCTGGGGCCCCGAGTGGGACGACTTCGACGGTCACTGCGGGATGGGGCGTTACCCGCTACTGAAGACGTTGTACGAGTTCCACACGAAGCAAGCAGTAAACGTGTCGGCCGCAATCGGCGAGGCTGGTCAGAGCTGAAGAAACAAATGCAGTCCGTGTCTTTTCTTTTCTTTTTTTTTTTTTGCGTGGCTCTGTGCAGCACTGCAGGGGGAACTTACTGCAGACGCAAACTAGAGTAAACGCGACTATCGTAAACCAATCGGCTAGGAGCGCGATCAAGAGGCATGCACGTGGCGCAGAACCACGTGTCCCGAAACAGCGCGTCCTTGGCGTCGTTTCTTATAGTCGTAGTCGGTCTTCATAGAGCAGTCTCGCATGCCAGACTATGCCTCCTATAGCTTCCGCTTCAGTGAATCTATAGCATCTGCGATCTTAGCGCGCACGGGGTAACAAGGCTTGTACCGAAAATATCGCGAGTCGTGTTGAAACGGGGCTTCGGTGTCGGTGCACGATATCAGCGCGGCGAGCACACCCCTTCGCGCTTTAACGGTTACCTACACGCCAGGCGTTAGCAAATACCAACGTCGATGACCATGAGCAACCGTCGTGCATATGGAAGCTGCACTACGCTGCACACGCTAGCACAACGCGAAAGACGAAGCACGTAACTGACACACTAATACAACGCGCAAGACAAAGCACGTAACTGAATCGTCACCGAGTCAAATCAGCGCGTACAGCGCGTCGTAATTGCAGCCTCCGCGATCAACTTCAGAAACATTTTCAGACCTAATTGCGGAGGCCGCGCTCCGCTGTGCTGAGTACGGTGAACGCCACTACCAACGCCACCTAGGTGGCGTTGGTAGTGCTTCTTGATGCCAGCGTCCCTTCGAATGCTGGCATCGAGGCGTCATAGAGCTGAGACCACCGAAGCGTTCACTGTCGGTGCGCGTTAGTGTCATAATGCAGTACTTCTCTTTTCTGCTCGTAGGCGGCGGCACCGCCCCGAGCAAGAGCGCGGGTACACGGAGGAGAGTTAGATATATAAGGCGCGTCTGTGTAGCTCTCTGCAAATGCGTTTGTGGCGCAATGGGTTAAACGCTCGGCGATCTATCGTCGCGGAAACATTCCCGAACGTGACAAGGTTATCTCTCTTTCGCCGACCACGGCATACGTAATGGGGCGTGTTCGCCCCATTACGTAACCAAAACCCAAAAGCCCCGCGCCAGCTTGCTTGCGTTATTAAAAGAAATACAAGGGACACTTAGTTGGTCCCTACGTGGATGAATGCGAAAGCAATGCGATCAACATAGGTCGAGGGTTCAACTCCCACCAAAGGTCGTGGGTTCTAGTGCCTTAACACCAAAGGTAGTGGGTTCGACTCCCACCAATGGTCGTGTGTTCTAGTGCCGTAATGCACTCTATCTTAATTAAAGCTGTCCCTTAGTTAACTCTACCTTGATTGACCGTGCCTTAACACCAAAGGTCGTGGGTTCGAGTGCCTTAATGAACTAATTAACTGTGCCCTAATTAACACCAACGGTCGTGGGTTCGACTACCCCCGAATGGTCGTGGGTTCGAGTACCGTAATGAACTATATCTTACTTAAACCTGCCTTAAACCTCGCCTTAATTCACTCTGCCTTAATTGACATTATAAACTGCCTCGATTGGCTCACTTGGACTATCGTGGTCACGCCAACGCCGACTACGCCGGATTTTCCGCCTCATGAGCCATATAATGCTTTCGCATTAAAAACAAATTCCGGGGTCTAAGAGCCAAAACAAAGATTTCATTATGAGGCACGCCGTACTGGGGTGCACCCTAAATAACGTGCTGCACTGCCTGGTGCAGCAAACCCGTTCCGGTGGATACGTTGTGATGTCATGATACACCGGCTCGCCGTTCCTGCAGCTGCCACACACGAGCGCCGCCAGAGTTAACGCGCGCACCACTCTTGTTTATTATTATTATTATTTTTTAATGAGCGACGTTCGCTTTCTTGCTACACGACGACACGAAATTTTCTTCTGTATCACAACGTCACGATCGATGTCGATGACGCAAATTCCGGCATCTCGAGACCAACTTTAGTAAAAATGCCACCTGCAGTAGTGGGCACTATACAAAGAGGCAGTATTAAAGTATCATATTAAAATGTGACGTGCTTTAGTGACGTGTAAACGCCAAGGAACGACGAAGAACGTTCAAGGCCAGCGTCAAGAAACGGCGGGCGTCAAGCAGCCAAAATCCAGGCAAGCGCAAGCTCGGGTCGCGTGGCTACCACCAACACTTTGGTTTGCTTGCTTGGCTGATTCGTCATCGTCTTTTCAAACGAAGCTTCTATAGACGAGACAACCTAATGTTTGCCCGCGGGGCACCAGCGCCGAATGCTCCCCTGGCGGAAGGATGGAAGTGTCGAAGGTCGTCGCTGGGCCAGCGCGCGCCCGTGTTCTCTAGGGTGCGAGCGATCATGCGCGTTCTTTTCGCGACGGCGAGCACGACCTCATCAACCAGGAAAGGTGGCACGCAATACTGCTGCGTTGTTGATTTCAACAACAGCCTCGAAAGGTCGAAAGCCGCCCGCGAAGTCCTACAGAATTCCGAGTAGGTGGTACGAGAAGGACAGACGACAAGCGTGGATAACTGCATTTCGCCGAGTCAAGTGTCACGTAATTTCGCATTCGCGTGCAATATCACGGCCGCTAGATAAAAACGCAATAGTAATATGCCTGTATTTAGCGCATAGCCATTTGTTTTAGACGTGTCGCGTAGTTGAATCGTACGGTGACATCCGCCGTGTTAGCTTAGCGGTAAATGCATACGTGTTGCGCCGATAAGCTCGACGACGCGAGCTCGATTCCCGGCCACGGCGGCCGCATTTCGATGGGGGCGAAATGCAAGAATACACTTGTTACCGTGTACTTTGATTTTTTGTGCACGTTAAAGAACACCCGGTGGTCAAAATTATTCCTGAGACCCTCCATTACAGCATGCCTCATATTGATATCGTGGTTCTGGCACGTAATACCCCCGAATTTAATTGATTGTACTGTTCGTTCACTCGCGATCGGCAAGGACGAGCTCAAGAGAATTATATCCCTTTTCCAAACGCTGCCACCTAAATTGCTAGTTGTGCAGTCAACAAAAGGGTCCGCGCGCTACTTGTCTTTTGTGTGGTGGCAATCCGTATTTAATGCAAGCTGCGATCATCGCGTGCGTCGGTATAGCGGCAGATCGTAAAGCAGCTGCCCGAGACGTGCGCGTTATGCTTGTTGCTTGGCCACGCTTTCTAGGTTCACAATATCCAAGCATGCTTTAAAGTAATTGCCACCTTGCACATTCTTCCTGCTTCACTCTTCCGGCCAAGAATCTTCGTTTCGTGTAGTAGCCGGCCATCGGTGTGAGCTTACTTTAGCTGCGGCGGGGCATTCGCTCTCCGCTCGCTCTCCGCGCGCTATCACGGAGAGCGAACGCACTCAATCTCCCACGCGCAAGCAAGGAAGCGGGAAGCCAGCGCCGGAGGGAGCGGTGGGGGGGGGGGGGGGGGGGCACTTCTACTCTGCCAACAACCGCGCTCGTCGCTCGCCCGCACCGTCTCTTATCTCCACACGGCTCTGACCTTTTATGCGCTGTGCATTCGCCGCTCAGTTTCCGTTGAAGCGATAGACCGCACCTACCTTCGCCCGCTGCGGCGTATGCGCTTGCTGCCAGCATTTTGACAGTCGTTGTCTGCAGTCATTCAGTGTGATCTATTCATGTTTGTTTGTGCGCGCTCACACCACGCTTGTTCATTCAGTTCGTAATAGTCGGGCCACATTTTCCAACGCACGCTACACATGCAATGCTGCCCGGATCGGCAGTGCAGCGCTACAGGTGTCCCTTCGCACGCGCTGCCCACGGGAAACGCTTCTCATCAACACCACCGTTTCACACGCGCCTTCTCGTGGTCATCGAGTCTCTCTTCATGTCGGTCTACTTACGCCGCAGTACACCTGCTTACTTAATCAGCTCATGTTTACTACAATTCATATTGCTACCAAAGCCGCTCACCTTACTTCGTATGACATTGCTGTGTTGCTATCGCATTCATTGCTTCGCCCTTAGGGCGAAACTGTGACATTTTTTAGTCTATTGCCTCACTCGTGTCGGCGTCTGTGTTAGTGTTGGCGCACAAAAAAACCCAACCAGCGCGAAAATAATTACTCGTCGGGCTGCGGATTTGAACCACCGACCTCCGGGATTACGTGACCACCACGCTAACCGATTCAGCCACTGTCATTTTTTTTTATTCATCGTACGCGCCCATTAAAGCGGGGTTTTATATGCGTATATGCGCCTTGCGTACACACACCGCAAGGCGCGCGCCCGTAACACGTGCACGCTCGGCAAACGAATATGTCTCACAGGCGTCCCCTCCCTCCAGAGGAGGGAAAGGGTGTGATCGCGTGTTCGCTCGCCTCGCGCCCTCCGCAAGGTCGCCCTCCGTTTTCCGCCAGTTCAGGCCCGGCAGTCACATGGGGAGGCCGCGTTTGGTTCGTTCTGCCGAACAGCAGGCTACGTTGAAGGCCTTCTACTCTGGCGGCGTCTGCGGACGCGATTGACCGGGCCCCGTCTTGAAAGCGGTCTCGCCGCTGTCGCGAAGTCGGGGGTCCGAGCGGCCACGAAGGTTCCATGGATGGTGCCGTGCCAGGTGCCGGGAGGAGAGGTCCAGGGAGATGTTCAAGAGATCAGAAAAGGGTTTTATATACAAATGTACATGATATTTTACACGAAGGGCTCCATGATTCTTGGAGCCGTCTACATGCTAAAGTCTTTGCATGTCCGAGCGTCCCCCACAACACTCAAGCCCCGCTTCACTTTCTTTTCATTTCTCCTTTTCACTCGTCGAGGGAATTCACTGTGGTTCTCGGCCAATCACAGTTGTCGACCGTTCGAAAAATCCCGCCCATGATGTGGCACCGTTCCGCCGGGCTCCGCCTCCAATGTTGCTCGATCGCCCCCGCATACAGTGACACCTTGGGAACCAAACCTCGAAGCTGTTCCCACGGAAATGCTTGACGTTGGCCCCTTGCAAGAATTCATGGCCTCTCCGTAACGGTCAGCATGTCAGTCAGGAGACTAGCCTTCGTGGAAGCTACCGCCTAGCCCCCTCGTAGTCTGAGCGGTTGCTGGTGCTTCACGCAAACGCACCAAGAGCGACGTTGCTGTTTTGGCGACGCACGCGGCCGATTTCTCATTGCAGTCTGGGGTCTAATTGTTAGTCCATTAATCCCAGATGACGGTGATGCTCCCCGGCCTCGAGAAACGACCAAGCGTGAACAGCGCTCCACAGCTGCACGTCTGTCGGTGAGGTAAAGGAGGCATTGGTGAGGCATCCCTTGCCCCGAGGGACCGCCAGGCACAACAGCGTATTGACAGCGAGCGCCCGCGGCCATCGAGATGTGTTCATGTTTGCCTGTGTGCGCGACACCGCGCTTGTTAATGTACGTAGTTAGTAAGCGAATGTTCACAAGTTCATACGGCCGATAAAACTACTATGCTTACTTCGTATAGCTGCGTAATACTTTGCTATCGCGCTCGATGCTTCGCCTTTCGGGCGAAACCGCGACCTTTTTTATAACTTCCCTCACCACATCCCCTTTACACCGTCCTCAGCGCCTCGACACATTTGACCTCGCCGCCCTTCGAAGCAACGGTCAATTGATTGAAGGATTGGATCACCGCAGAATTGCCAACTACGCCGGACTTTACGTTAATGCTGACAGACTTGCACTGGCGGAGCCGGTAGACGCTGTTCATCTATATACGAAGCCCATGTAACCATGCATTACAACCATTCTAGGAGGTGTTGGTAGAACGCCATGCAAATATACCGGCTGTACCAACTAATACGGAGCAACATCTATAATAAAGCAGCCTTTTGGGTGGATGAAACCACCTGTATGTTTTCGCAAATGCCTAAACAAGACTTATTTTGAAGACAAGGTCTTCTTAGCTGACTTCACGCAGATTTCGCGTATCTGGGGTATCTTGTAACCACTCCCAGAAAAACAAAACGACCCTTTCGCCCCTCTCGATCGTCGTAACGAGTGGCAAAAGGTATCAAAACGTACGCGTCGAGACAAGCAAGGATTAGCCGCAGAATAGGTAAGATTAACAGTACGGCAGTAAATATCGCGAATATAGTAAAAATAAATCGCATTGCATTACACCCCTGTAAAGGGTGCACCGCCGTAAATATAGACATATTGAGGCAAAGCCGCCATACGGCGCACTTTTCGGAAATGAAGCGAGCTAGCTTGGACTAAGCAGGGTCGCGCAAGGCAATGGTGTCTGGAAGGCGGCTTCGGCAGCGCCCGCAAGGGGGAATTAGTCGCAGAGTAGGCAAAATTCATGGCGCAGGCGTACTTAGCGCCAGTATAGTCGAAAAGTAACCCAATTGCATCAACTACTGCCCCATCTACGGGATCGGCTTAGCTGGATTATTGAGTCATAAAAGAAGACGAGGTGGACGCAATCACACATGAAATACGATACAAATAACATACGAAATTAGTGAATAAGGAACATGCAAAAAGATAGAAAGCGAATGAATAGCAAGATATAACCAACATTTAAACATCAAATCATTTGAACCTTCATGTACGTCAACCTTGTCTACTTCAAAGTCAGCAAACAAACACATATTCACATTTGAGTATATACTACGCCATACACCCTGCGCTGTATTCCTATAAATGCCCACACTGCGATCAATGCACAACGCTTTACCACATGGTATGGGCTTGCACCAACACACCACAGCTCACACCCATCACATCCCCCACCACATGGCAATGGGAGGCAGGGCTGTCCAGCTCCGACTCGACGTCGACGTGGTCAACTGAGCGAGAAGGGCAGCTAAGGCCGCTGGACTCCTGGACTGAGGCGACAACCCACTGCAGAATGGAGGAGCTACCTACGCTCGTGTCCTCTTTTGCATAAAGTTTATTCTCTCTCTCGGCACTTGGTTGTGCCTTCCTTTTTGCGTGTTCATATTGAGTAATCAGTAGTGATTACGTTCACGACCACACTGTCAATCATGGTTTGTGAAGCACTTTCATCTGTTTGCGATGTGTTTGCATAGCTCTTTTCGACACACTTAAAGAAAGCCACAGTGGTGCACAAGCGCCGGCTTCTTAAAGGTTTCGGTGGCTTTCCTAGAAGAGAGCTAAACAGACAGACAGAAGGCTACACGAATGGTAACGCATCGCAAACAATTTAACGCGCTGTTTTCAAGTGCCCACCTTTTACTGACATTGTGGCAAGGAAGTCAATTGGAGAATCGTCAATCGTTACTAATTACTAAATTAAAGACAAAAATGGAGGCTTCTTGGGAGGTCGCTTACAGTTGGTCGCATCTACAGAGAAGGCTTAGCTTTTCTTTTTTAGACTTGCTGCGCTATGACTACATATTCGCTGACATGCAAAGCACGACGTGTTGCAGTGGTGCTGCGAACACCTAACGCCCCCTGGACGTGACGTCACAAAACCACCCCCGCAACTGCAGCTGTCAAGGCCACTGGTGCATGGGCCGATCCCAGAGTCTGTGCAATACAGGGACTGTCCCGCGGCAATTATCCTTGGTTTATTACAATGCAAAGTGATGTGAAGTTTTGTGATGCTTTAGACTACAGTTGGTCTTTTTCTAGGTGTCTTTGCGTACGTGTCGGATACCTGGTGACGCCCAAGCATGAAGAGGCTGTGTGTGGAAGTGCGCTGAATGTGGTTGCCACTCAACTCCCGATGGCTGTGTGTGTTAAACGATCACCTATAATTGTAGCGCTGTGCATAGAAACAGGGAGGCGTAATGTACACTTCACAAAAGCACACGCACTGTTTTCAGCCTGTTTCTAAGTGCTCGTTACATTCCACCCGTCAATAACATGCGCCATCGAAACCTTTCCCCGAGATAACCATTGTCGGCTTGCAATTGTCTGCTTTGCGAAACCCGCTGAAGCGTGTTGACGCCATGTCGCCCCTTGTGCATTCATTCTCTGTAATGATGTACTACCCAACATGCATTAGCTGTACCTGTGTCAGTGCTCTCTACTCAGTTGAAAGGTGCTATAGCTCTTTCAAATGCACCATTGAGAGGTTGTCACAATTCATATCATGCTTGGCACTGCCGCTTTAGCCGGAGAACATCCCTCCAACATGCGCCTGTGAAATAGAATCAAGTTCCGCACACCTTTGTGACATGCTAGGAATGAGCAATGCTCGACAACAGAAAATCCTGGTTCTGCAAACTGGAAACAAAGTCATCATTACAAGAAAATTTGACATGAAACCACTGTAACCATGGTGACCATAGCTGTTAAATGATACAACAGACCTGCCTCAAGGCTCAAACTTTCTTGGCATGGTGATTGTATGAAAACATTTTTGCCATGGTGTTGCATGAAACTGAAGTTAAACATTTTTGCTATGGTGACTGCATAAACCTGAACTTGTATGTGAAACAAATAGACAGCTCTCATTGAGTTCATGGCACACTGGTGAGCACAGCAAGTGGAAGTACTTTCAGGGAAGAGTCATGTAATGGTTGCCTTGATTTCAGAAGTAGTAATGTGTTTAATATTCAATACGTGTTTCAAAGATTGGTTACCCTCAAGGCATGTACACTAACATGAGAAATCGATGCTTTGGTTGCATTGTAGAATACCACATAGCACAAATTTCCGGGGCTTCCGCCTTACCCGACATAAGTGCTGTAAGTTACTGAAGTGGATCATGCAATGGAAAAGAAGGGGTACAGTTTTGGTCGAAAGTTTCGAAGCCACTCCATGAGTGATTGCAAGGTCCTGTTGCTGGCTACTTGTTACACAACCGATGCTCTGAAGCTTAATAATTATCACTCCCAGTCTCTGGCACTTCGAGCCACAAGATTTATATGGGATCCCACTGGGTGGACGTACCATACGTCCGGTCGCGTGCACATCTGCTTCTGAACTTTTGACAAAAACTGCCCATAATAACACCATTACGATAATTTGCTCCCACATTTTTAAGCGACAAGTGGTCGGCCGTATGGCTTAGACAAGTAACGAAAGTCGCAAGGGAATCCGAAGTTCTCCTTGATACAAAGGAATATGTACATCATAAATTACAAAGTACAGAAGTCGATGCGTGTGAATGGCAATGAGGTTCCACAAGTAAACAGCATCATATAAGCATGGACAAACACGCTGGCTCAACCTGCAAAATAATGGACAATTAGAAAGTATATACCAACAATGCATCGCAGATTTTCTTGACAAGATGTTTGGAGATTAAATGTTGCTTATTGTACCTGGGATTTCGTTCAGGGACCAAAGCTGTTTGGTCACTGATTACTATGGCTTGCTGAAAATAGCTCCAAACACCTTGCAATCGTATCAGAAGTGTGCCAGAACCATGAATTCTGGCAGTCAAACTAAGAGCCGTGCTATATCTTGAGTCCTTTGACAGCTGTACTCTGCCCAAGCACTTTCTTTGGCCAACGGAGCTGCTCAAATAAAGTTCCCAGCATTATGTTATCATGTCTTAAGCCGAGCTGAGCCATCTCAAGACACCCAGGTGTTGCTAAGGACGCATACTCATTTACCCTACAGATAGGCACTTGAAAGCAAAAACAACAAAAGACACACAAGTCCCAGCAACTCACAGTATAAACATGCAGTTCCAAACACTAGGGCACTAGGAACAGTGCGTGAAAAGAGACGCTAGCAGACTAAGCATGGAAGTGCACATAACTATTTTGGCAGAAATGCCATTCAGACTAACACAGTGCTGCTTTCCCAGATGCGCAAAGGAGGTAATAAGGATGCACACTATTTTATGGCAACTTTTCAGTTAATGCAGTTGCAGAAAAAGTTACAGGCAAGTTTGACTCTGCAAATGTTGATGACAGAAACAATACAACTTAGTAAAATCGATTCAATGACAGAGTGAAACATGCTCAACCACGACAACTTGAAGTGGCATGGTGCATAAGAAATGGTAGGCAATGTTCACTGCCCTTCAAGTTTACAAATGCCTAAAGTGTTAACAGGACCTGGGAATCACTGAAGCAAGGGTAACAGTATAAACTGCTTTTCATCAAAGATGTTGGGGCCATGAATGTGTACAATACTGTTTGGTCCTTTCTTGGGGTGAATTTAGTACTGAACTGAAGAATCCATAGTTCCATATTCAGCTGTGTCAGATGCATTCAGTGAATCCTGGCTGCAGAGTTGTGCTTTTAGCTATCAACTCACTAACTGCCAGAAAACACACGTTCAATTGCAACAATGCAGGAAACAATAACAAATGGTGCAGCACCAAGTCTAGAAGTAAAATTCCACTGAGAATAACCTGCAGTTAGACCACACCTGACTGAAAGTGGCAGCTAGCAACACTGTAAGCGCTGCAGACTGCCGAGGTCAGAAACGAGTCGTGAGCTAGAATTTGCCAAGAGGAAACCCGTCAAGAAACCCAAAGATGGCTACTGACAGTCCTGTCGAAATGAACTAGTCTGTAAAGCACAACTAGTGCAAACAACCTATGTGAAAGCTGTCAATCACAAACCTAATGGCAGTGAAAAGGTGGCTGAAAATATTTTTTTTTTATGACCTGCCTGTGCATCAATCAAGCCTCCAAAGCTGCATCTGGGAAAGCAGGAATCGGACACTACAGCAAGCCCACAGGATGTTCCAGCTGAGGCATCCTGAGGCACCATCAGCAAGAACATCTATATCACCACCCACATATGCATCCTCCCCAAAGCAGAACACAGATCACTTTAGGAAGGCTGAAAATCTGTAAAGCCATGTGTACTACAAGTACACGCAATAGTGCATTCATTATTAGACACTGCACGTTCTCCAAAGAAAAAAAATTAAAATAATAAAGACAAATGGTGAGAGATGCCATGCTCTCTGCTGCTTCACAGCTGTTTCATGCCACCCTGGGGACCCAGTTCACAGCTTGACACGGAGCATGAATCCAAAACAAGTCATCAGAAGTACACACAGCCAAGAGCTTCTTGCTGTTCTTGCTGACTAGCGGCTAGCAGCTGGAAGAGGCGGCCGATGGTTAGACAAAAACTATGTTCATGATTCCTCTCGGTCACACAAAAGTAAAACCGTTTGAAATAACAAAAAAATAATCACTAAGGAGTAGAAGAGAAACGCGGAGGTGGCAGTAAAAATAAGCTACAACTCCTATTTGCCCCATTCTCCTGCCATCGCTCCAATGACATCTACGTGCGAAACGGAAACAAGCAAAAACACGCGAACACACATTCATACTGAAAAAAAAAAAAAAAAAGACAGAGAAAAAACTGCACACTTCCCTGACCCGTACGAAGTGCTTGTCACACAACACATTCTTCTTACTGCTCAATGCTAACGGTAGTCACACCTTCTGGTCATCTCTTGTCCTTGACACACACACACACACATACAGAAACAGACACGCACCAAATCAGCGTTTCCCTTCCCAGTCCCAGAGTACTTTCGTCTGTGTCTTCCACCTCCATCCATTTCTCACAAGTGTAGAGAATTCAGTCGGTCGATTCATGCCCCTTGCACACGACGCTGTCGCAACCACTGCTCCCAGTGATGCAGCTACGAGGCAGCGGCGGCCAAAGGCATGCTAGCTGCGCAGCTCAGTCGATTTTGACGGCAGCGTAGATCTTGCAGAGGAAGAAGTATGCAGCGTAGAAACCGATCGTTCCCGTCAGCAGCCAGAAAGTCAGCACCATGATGCATGTGTAGCCAAAGTACAGAAGAGTCGGAATGAATTCGGTGATCTCCAGCTGAAAGGGAGGCAATATAGGAATTTACCTCTCGTGGAAAGTTTGACATGGCCATTAGGTACCGGTTATTATAGAATATTTCTAACCAATGAGCCATATCTAGTACCGCCTCTTATCTGTTATCAAAACGAGACAAATGTGTCCTGGGAACATGGAAACTTGGAACTGATAAACAGTGAGCGAAGGGCAGTATCATCCAGGACCTGACATTTTGACAAGGGAACTTTGTAACAGCTGTTATCCCTCGTAGAGTTTATTGCACGCCCCCTTCTAAGGAAGTTTATGAACTCCCTTGGGTAGGGAGGGTTATATAAACCGAAAGGTGTTTACCAACTCAGTTGGGTAAGGAGAGCTAGAAAAACACAAGGGAGTTACTGAACTCCATTGGGTTGAGAGAGCTATATATATCCAACTGTGTTCATACTAGCCCCTCGGGCACACAGCTTAAACAAAAAAATGTTTTTTGACTATTCGCATTTTTTAATAAAAAAGCTGGGGGCAGCGAACGCGCCATTTTTGTGGAGTTCCTAGATGAGGTAGACATACATTGCCACTAATAAGGTGAGCTTCAGAAGACTAATTAGCCGTTTTATTAGAACCTTGGGGAAAGTTCTTTACAAAGAAAATTTGGAGGTAGTGACATTTTAATGCACCACCCTTTATTTAAAACATGTAATATTGCACTTAGTTTGAGATATTTATAATCAAACTTGAATGCTCAGTCCAAGTGATATATATACATGTTATATGAAAATTAACAGTATTAATAAAATCGCTGCCACACAAGCAAGCATGATGCTGTTCATGTGAATGCCATTAAAGATCTATGTTTTCCATTTGCACTGAGATGGGAGTGCTCAATGGCACGTGGAGAATTCCTGCACAAGAAAGTAAGTTCACATCCTTCAAATCAAGGGAACAGACTTGACAGTAATGTTTGAATTATATGACTAAATACAGTGGTCACTGCAGCCCTTCTATATAATCTTCTATCTTATTTCTGAACACAAAAGTTAACACTGGTGAGTAAGGGTGTGCCAATATTAGAAATTTTCAAATAACGTATCGAATAGTGTCCTATTTGATTCAGTGTTTGAATTGTATAGTCACTATTCGTAAATGCGAACATTTTACGAATACATTTCGAATATTTCAAAACGTCAAATGCGCCCAAATAAACAAAATTGGAGCAAAGTATGGTAAATTTTCACCCCCGCGGGCACAGCATAGACATAAAACATGAGAACTTGCATAGTGGAACAGGCTACGTCACCTAAACAGGCATACTTTAGAAGCTCTACATCGATCATTCGCACACTCTGAAGAGCCCTGTGAATGGGACAAAACTACTTGTTTGCTCCTATAACGCTCCATTTGTGGTTTAAATAAACAACGCTTCATAACGCACTATGCAATGACAGAAGCTTGTCAACTTTATGATTACTGGGATGTGAACATCATTTTATATTGCTATAACGGCTGTTCATTATTCAAAAAGCATTAGACAAGTCTTCAATATTCAATTTGATTCGCTTCTGGCAATATTTGATTCATATTCGATTCGGTCACAAAAACCACTATTCGCACACCCCGGCTGGTGAGCTTAGGCTTGGTGAGGTTAGGTTAGATGGTTAGGTTAGATCTATTCAAGGTTTAGGCAAGCACATACTAGTACCTCATCAGCATTAAAGCGGCAACCACATGCATGCGATATTCAAGTGACAGCGACAAGCGACGCGAAAGGTAGACCCTGTCGCGATGTCGCGTTGTGACATGAGGCAACCATATGGACGCGATATTGTGGGGAAAAAAAGGTTGCCACATTTATTTTTGTCCGAATAAATACAATCATATGCCCGTAAAAAATCTCAAACGTTCCACGAGGCCAATGTTGAAACCAATATTATTATATCTAGCTTTAAGATGCCGTCATCACTCGTAAAAATTAGCCCCAGGTCGCCAGCATGAAATGCTGTGGCACCATCTGGTAGGTAATAATGAACACTTCCACGGCTCTCGGTGGTATCTCAGGCCTAACAGCATCAAAACAAACAAGTGATCTCGATAATAGTCAGAAAACATCACCAATATTTTGTCCTCAGCAAGAGATGAGACAAAGCGATGTCTGATTTTACCATTTTTACTTCTTGCTACCCCGGTGGAGAGAAAGTAACGAGAGCAAATTCAGATCGAAGCGGGCGGACTGGTTGCTATGCAATCGCAATCACGTGGTAACCGGCGAAAGCTGCAACATGCACTTCGGGTGACAAGCTAACTTTTATGGTTGGCCAAAAACTGGCTATGCGACAAGAGACGACAATGGATTGGCCTGCGCGACAGCAAAACCTGTCACTCCTCGCCGTCGCTCGAAAAACGCGTGCATGTGGTTGCGCCTTAAGTCTGCAATGCACCTAGATTTTTGGCTGTACGCCTCATCTGATCTCAACTTGTATATTTGCCAATTTAATCAGTGAGGCTAAACTATAAACGTCTTATCTGACAGCTGGTGCCCGACTGAAGCACAGTTCGCGAGAAAGGAAGGGGTTGCCAAAAAAAAGAAAATGGGACGGTACCTTTGTGACGAAGTAAAAGACGGCATAGGCAAACACATAGAGCGCAGATCCTCCGGAGACTATCAGCGACCGCCACCACCAGTGGTAGTTCTAAGATGAGGCACAAGACGACATGTGCGGACGCCACATACAAAGAAAGAAAAGAGGGAGAGAGAGAATAAAAAACATAAGCATGTAACGTAGCACCTAGAAGACTACCTGGTTTGTTTGCTTGACATCTCCATTTCAGGCTGCTGTTCATTTCTCGGCTCTTTTAGTGTTGCAACTACAGTCAAAACTTGCCATAGTGAACATGGATAAACAAGCAAACCTAAATTGGTTCTCAGTTGATACCAGCGTGTAATGAATACCACGGTTATAATGAATATTAAATATAACAAAGGTACGTATTTATGAGTCAGGTGCAATTTCATTATAACGAGCTTCGACTGTAATAACTGCAAAACTATGACTGTTCTATTCTAAAGCACTGTTGCATCAAAGCATACGTGAGTGGCTTAGCCAGGCTAACTAGCATGCGCTAAGCTTTGACTTATGTATATATTGTTACTTAAGCCTTCCTTGGGGGGGACAATGCAGGGTGGTTTCAATAACAAGAGAAAAGTAAAAGAATGTAACATTAACATGTGTACCTAGACACACTTTGACACGCAAAAAATGCGCACTCTATTTTATGAAAAACAAAAGCACCACACAAGAACTCTGGAGCACATTCACTAGTCAAAAATGATCCTGTTTCCTTTTGCAGCCATCATGCAGTGCATAAATTGCTATTTGACATACTATAAGGATATGTTGCTATATGAGAATCCAGAAATAAAACAAGAAAAAGAAAACCAATAAATAAAAGCACGAATTGCACAACTGATGTACTATAACTGCACAAAAAGCAGGGAAAGAAAAAGTCCAATCCTAAATCTATCCAATCCTCACTATTGATTGTTTTACCTATACTATATCCTAAACTCACTATTGGCAAAAAATGCAGCGTTTAATCCTGGGATGATGCCAGGCAAACAGCATTAACAATGACTCACCTCACCGCAGAGTTGAAAATAAACCATCACAATGGAAATTTGCGAGCAGGAGATTATGAGGATGATGAAAACGAGAAAGAGGAAACCAAACAGGTAGTAGAACTGGTTCTCCCACAGCGCCTGAAACACAAAGAGGGAGGCAAGATAGAGCACAAATTGAAAGGCAAACCCTGAAGCCGAGAAAGGTAAAATCCAAGCGAGTCTGTTTGCTGAGAGATCGTGCAGACACATTGGTCATACTCACGGAGAAGATGAAGAAGAGCTCAATAAACATGGCTCCAAAAGGGAGGATCCCTGCCATCAGCGTGCTGAAAAAGATAATGATAAAGAAAACAAAAAATAAGGCCGACATGCATTACACGGCAGAAATGAAGGTCATATACAGAGTGGCTACTAAGTAAGCGCACAATTTTCAGCCAGCAAGCCAGCTTCTCACGGTGTTGATTTCGAAACTATCACAGATGGCTTAGAAACTGGGGTGTACCAATGCACCCATAGCCTAACAGAAGCTGGCTAACAGCTTTTCTCACGCAGCCATGAAGATCACATCCGCACTCTGGCAGGCCATTGTCCAGCTTTACTGCGAAGGCTTCACCCTGCAGAATATCACCAATCGACTCTGCATTCAGTGAAGAACAGTTTTCAAGAACATGAAACTGTACAAAAAGGAAGGAGACACCAAGGAGAAGTGAAAAGCAGTCAGCTTCCAAGTGTAAACGTTTCAAGGATCAGGAATATAATTCAAGATAGAGTTTGGTGACATGACGCCATTAGCCTCAACAAGAATGCTTCTCGATTTGAACATTGCCCAGCGTGGTATCCAGAAGATTGTGTGAAACAACTTCGGGCTTTGTTTATACTGTCTGCTGCAAGGACTTTTGCTAACATACACTACCAAGGAGAAGAAGCTGAGATTGCCAAAGAAGCCCTGGTGGTATCTCCACTGCCAACAAGACCTTGCCTGTGTTCCTTGACAAAGGCATGAAGATCAACGCGTCCTACTATCAACAAGGGATTCTGGAGAATATCGCAATGGTGGAATGATCTTCTAACAAGATGGAGTGAAAACAAGACCATGGAACGAACAATACCACAGAGCGAACAAGACCATGGAGCGAAAACAATGTTGAAGCTGTGTGATCGGTTGTTCCCAGGACATCTGTCAAAGGATTACTGTCCCTCGGACTCGCCTGACCTCAATCTTTCGGACTTTTCAATCTGGAGAGCATTGGAGTAGAATGTCTCGGCTACTTTCGGCAAATTTCAGACCCCCTGAAGTCTGCCTTGAGCAAGGCCTGGAATGAACTTGACGAAGACTACCTGCGTGTCACCGTCACCTCCTAAAGAAGCATCTCGAAGCTTGTGTGAAGACTAACTGAAGACATTTCGAGCAATTCCTTGTTTAGTCGTTATGTTGTTCTTGTTTTTGTTAGAAAACAGACTGTTTGAAAATAACATGTTTTTCCTTTGAACAAATAGCTTTGAACTTGTGCACATACTTGGTAGCCACTCTGCAAGTTGTGAAACAAGCCTACGCAGGTTTCTATTTCTTCATGCCAGGTGATGACTAGCTCTGCACCTCACCATAGGTCGGCACACTTACTGACACTCACTTCTCAGGAACGAGTGTGAATGAATGTTTGAAGGGCCGTTACTGTGTTTTTTCCAGTATGAGTGTCAATGTGAGTGAGCGATGATGAGTGTGAATGGACAATGCTACAAGTGCAAGTGAGTGTCCACTTCTTCTGACAACCTACCCCAGCTCCAGTCTTTTAAAACACATTCGAGCAAGCGCTTCTGGCTCATGACAGCATTGGTTAGCAGTGCACATTTTCTCCATCTTCAGTAAAGAAGCAAAAGTGCATTCCATAAAGAAGATGAGGGCCTTGCATGAAGTGCAAGACTCATAATGCAAAAGGTTTTTACTTTTGAGGAACATACAGAAAGGGGACAGCATCAGCGGTAAGTGTAGCACAGGCAGCTGTTACTGTAAGGAACAAAAGGTTCTTTACACAAAACTGTGACTAAAAAGACTCACAATAACAAGTTCAGGTCTCGCACATGGTAGCACAGACATGTGTGCATTTGGTCATCAACCACTACTTCACATGCACAATGACGAACTTGTACCAGCAAAGTGTAGGTATTACACGCCGAGGTGAAACCTGTCTGCGGAGGCATGGTACTGTTGCACCATCATGCACTTGGCAAATCACAACGGTTGACTCAGAAGATATTGGTGCACAGCCTTGCGTATCTCCCGCATTTTTTTTTTCACGTGATTTAACACGACGCACAAGAGGCTTCAGAGAAAATGACACGAACCAGTGCAAACACTAAGTGGACTTGCTAACACAAGTGAACGTCAGCTTGATTACAGATCTCGGAGACACATATGACACGCAAGGGGCTTCAGACAAGAGGTTTCACAAACCAGTTCAAACACTAATAGCTTGCTATCACACGCAAAAATGCTGCGAAAGGGCATGATAAGCAGTGCTCACCAGAGGACTGGGTTCATGTACCAGACCTGCTCAGGCACCTGCCGGGGGATCTGGTTCGTGCGCACAGGGTGCTCGTAGGGCTTCTTGCGGTACCCGAAGAAGTAGCCCAGGAACACCAGAGGCACTGAGATGCCAAACCAGAGGCACAGCAGCGCCACCATGGTGGCAAAGGGAACCTGCACCACAACCACAGATTAAAGATTAAATAAAGTCGGGGCTTTTATGCGCTGCAACCATAAGCTGATTATGAGGCACGCCGTAGTGGGGGAACTCTGAATTAATTTAGACCTCCTTGGGTGCCTTAATGTGCACTCAAGGCATGATGCACGGTACACATGTGCTTTTAGACACAGCTGAGTTTAGACTTTTATGGTGAGCTGGTGCTGCAAAAAGACAACTTTACTGTGAAACACACTGCAGGACATGAACTGTTGACAGCGTCAGGAACATTAAAACAAAAAAAGGATGTTCAAGTGTAAGGTCTCTTGTTGGGAGCAGATAAGAAAGGTGGAAGACCACCAAACGTATTCGTCAAGTTACCAATGCCAAGAATGCATTATAGGCACTGTGTCCGTAATTTGGATAACTTACCTGCCAGAGAAGTTGGTTTCAGTTCTCACTAAGTTTAAGTTGTACAGCTCTGATATAGACACTTCGAAAATTATGTCATGAATTGTTAAAAAGGAAAAAGAAAAATGACAAATGAAGTTGCCCAGAGTGGGAAATAAGTACAATATGGTTCAGGCTTAAAGGAAACATCTAGCTGGTAATAAAGCCAAAACTACTTTCCACCAACAGAAAAACAAAAGGCTGACAGGAGACATTAGGTTGACATTTTATGCACTAAAGAACAGTCCTCATGGCTCCACGCGACAATTCAGCTGTAATCTATAGCCAAATACTAATTGTGTGTTTCCTTCAAAAGCAGACCATACCGTACATAAAAAGACACTTGTCAGTGTTGCATTACATGGCGATACTACTTTCCAAGCTAGTACATCAGCTAATATTGCAATGTGCCTGCTCATGCCATGACAGCACGGATAGAAAAACAGTCTAAGCATGCCATGAAAGCAAGACAAGCAAACTTAAGGAACAGCATGTTCATCAAAACCTTAACTCAGGCTCTAGGTGCCAATGCAAGACACAAACGAGTGTCACGATAATTCGGGGGTCTAACTCACCGCTCCCGATGAGTGCTTTCCCCAAATGAAGAAGTTGAGGAAAAAGCACGTTCCAAATACTATGCCCGGGTACAGGACTGACGTCTGCATGAAAAATAAAAAAGATTGTATGAATTTCTTGCAGCTGAACAATGACAGTAAACTGAAACAAAAGTCACATTAACAGGCCTCAATATGGTTGATGGTGAAATACACACAAATGGGAACTGAAGGAATTTCTGCAGGCTTTATTTAGGTATCTTTACACCACCAAGTCAAAACACCATTCCCGATCAAGGAGAATTAGAACGACCTGTTCACCATTATATGGGGTCTTGGGGTGTAGTACACATTGGTTAGTTCAGTAAAAACTCATATAGAAAACTATTAATCAGCAATTAGCTTCCTCAACTACGCACAACTGAAGACGTGCTCCAGGACATCAAAAACGCTAGTGATGTGCGTTGTGTCAAGATTACCCTGCTTCAATCAGAATTTGGAGAAAATAAACATATCAAGAATTATATTTTGGCCTTTGTGGAGTTAAAGGGGACATGACGCAATATTTTCTCAATCATACTGTGAAATATGGGTGAATTTCACGGCCTCAATATTTTTAAGATTAATTTTTTTCGTCTACTGGTGAACGCCTTGGTAGTCTGGCAGGTCACACATTAGCGACTCTTGATGTCATAGGCCTTGGCCCACTCTCAACATCGTCTGCTGCAGTGGCATGCTGACAATTATTTGCTCTATAGGAGCTGCGAAGGTGACACCACTGGCTTGCTTGACATGAAGCACAGTCACTGCACTTCACTTAAAATTAAATGTGTTAACTCAGCAATGCCTAAAAATTTAGGCAAATGTTAACTCACGTTACTCGAGAGAAGCACCCGTGAGATGTGACAGGATGAAACCAACAACAGTGACGAAACGCTAACACTGCGGGCACTGCCCTTTGCGTGCGCTCCCTGTGGTGTAAAACTGTTTATTTTAAGCAATCGTGATCTCGACTAAAATGATAAAGGGGTTGTGTACGCTAGAATTAGTTAATGTCTACACAGAGGCAGAAACTTCACGTACGCAAACACAGCGGCCGCAATAGGCCTAACCTCCATGCGAAGACATAGCGCAACAGAGGTGTATAAGCACAAATGAGCATGCATGTGGCTGAGGTATTTTTTCATATTTGAGTTTAAGGGGGGATGGCACGCACAAACGGGACGTCAAGAGAACTTTGCAATTTTCTCAACTGCGAAATTTTCATAAAATTTGCATGTTCTGATTAATGGCATTTCTCATTGTTCGTGCCAAGTTTTTTTTTTATCAATTACTAGGAAATTTTGGAATTGTAATCTTTTATATCTATTCACCTTTGCACTTTGTAAAGGAACATTTAAAAATAAATAATGCAATCAGAGCACTGAAATTTCTGTCAAATGTTCCCAAGGCAGGCTTTTGACTGAACTAAAACAATAACATTCACATTGTAATTTATTTCAAAATAAAATTTTCAACATTGACATCCCAATATCAGGCAATTTGGCAAGGAAAATGTTTTATTTAAAAAAAAATTCTACTGGAGGTAACACAATTGTCTTAGTTCAATAGATGCATTTGATAAAATACAATTGAAGAACATCTTGCAGTAGAATGTTTGTTAGTTGCGGGAGAGTGTTCCTTTTGGGAGCAAAAACAACGTTTTCCAGAAATACCCGTTTAAATGTTAAGTTGTGAATCACCAGGCCTAAAATATACCAAGGAAATAATTTACAACATCATTTACAAGTCATACCATTGCAAAATCCGTATCCTTCCAGGCTATTATTGTAGTTTTTCTCTTTGGGTTGCTGTTGAGTAATTGAGCGAGACACCAGCGAATTTTAGTTGGCTCGCTCTCGCGAGCATGGCTTCACCGCGTTGTTGATGCAGGGAAGCATACCAGTTTATGCAGAATCTACGATTCCTTTTTCATGTTTGGTGACAAATGAGGCATACTTGTCTCCCGAGTGTAGCATGTGAACAAGACAAATCTGTTAGTATTAAAAACTTTAGAGAAATTGAACCAACAAATGAAATCGCTGATGTACAAACAAGCGTGCTGCCGCCAATGATCGGCAATGCCATTTTCGATGAATAGTGCTGAAATCAGTTCTAAAGGCACATCTTTAATTGTAATAGCAAAAAAAAGAAAACTACTTCGTCTTTAGCTCTTTTGAAGGAAGAGTTGTCAAATCACTATCTAGCCAAGCCAATTTCTATATGTAGATGGTAATTTAGCAGTCCCGTTAGAAGCACTTCTAGTGCTCGTTTTGGCATAAAATTTGTAAGACATATCTGTCATGAAGTGAAGTATTTTTCAGTAGCAAAATTGGAAAAATGCTTTTTTTGGAGGTAACTGCCTACCATCCCCCTTAAGAGCTTGCTTTCATTTATGGTGCAGTACAAGTAAAGCAGATACAGGTGCTGGCATCCAGAGAGAGTTTTTGTTGATAACGAAGCTTTGACTCAATGGCCAACGTGCCCGGACACCGTAGGTCTTTACGGTCTGCAGTTGGCTGAACATGCCAAAATGGTGCCCTGCCCTGTAACACCCTTTTAACAAAATCCTCTCAGGGCAAGCAACAGCATGATGATGAAGCAAGCGTCGTACCAGGAAGGCTGCTTTCCTCCACTGGACACCACGCAAGGTCTTGTACAAGCGGGCCGAGAAGTAGCCGGCAAACAGGCTGTCAGGCAAAGAGTCACAACTTACGAAACAGTCAACCTTTATACATTAAAATATAACAAGACAAAGCAACAGTTCGATTAATCATTAGACTTATCAATCAATCAATCAATCAATCAATCAAAATTTTATTTCTCCTAAGGAAAGAAAGGGGATAATAGGAAAAAGTTGCCAAGCTGCAGCTTGACGAAGGCCAGCCGCCTATAGAACAGTTTGGCAGTGTGCGACATGGCAAAGTTCAGAGGCACGTAAACAGGTTCGTCCACACTTAGAGGAAACACTTCATTAGTATTCAAGCACTGATAGCAGCTTACATTTAGCACAACCCTATGCACAACCCTGGACGTGCTCAAGTAAAGTCATGTCACACTCTCTGCACACTACCTCCCTTTCTCTAGATTATTCCCAGATGGAAACATGCATAGACCGGTTGCATCACCATCTACACAGAAGCTGACCAAACTAAAATTGTATGGCAGGCTTTGTTTTTGTACAAAAGATTGTGTGACGAAGCTTAAGTTATCAGTCGCTGCTGTTCGTGTCTCATTGTTAGAAGCAATGGTGCCCTGCCCTTATTACTGGCATCATAAGCCCACATGTGTTTTGAATGATCTAGAAAGTTAATAAAACTTATTATGAATTCTGATTGAGAGGACTCTATAATGTTGGTTAAAAGGTGTCTTCAAGTGACAATGACTGCATTGAAGAGGCCGTGTTTACTGTTGAACACCAATTATCCTTATTAAAGTTGTTAACTGGCATGTCCTTTCATTCAAATTTTCAGATTAGGGCAACTTTGTAAAATGTTCAGCAACATACCACCAGTGAATAACATTTGAAATCGAAGCCTGCTAATGTATTACTTGGAAAGTGAATTTCTTTCACTTTGAGACATCCAGCACACAGTGGGCAGAAATGCCTGAAATGCCTACATCAGGTTTTGTATAAGGCACATTTATAGGCATGAAGTGGAAGAGATACTGGACTTGTACACAAATAGTAAGTAATGTTTTTACCAAGAGCGGGCGACCCTGTACAAGCTAGCTTGAGATAAATCTAAGCACTACACAGAGAACATAAAAATGACAAAAGTGTAAATGCATAGCAAACATAGTAGCAAAATGTACAAGTGTAACACAGGATAGCAAAAAGTAGTATGCCAAGTAGGACTGGCGTACGAGAAAAACAATGGCTAGAAAGTTACATGTAGACTAATTATAAAGATGGTGAGCATGTGTATTAATAAAGAGCAAATGCTTTTGGCCACCACATTTGGCACACTGTTATCATTAAACTGCCAGCGAAAGAGCAAAAAAAAAAAAAGGATCATTCATGGCTTTCCTGTGATAAGAAGGAATGCATGACTCTGAATTACCTGAGCTCCCTAAGAATGGCTTTTATGATGCACGCTTGTACTCCAAACATAACCCATGCTTTTGCTAAGAAACTAAATGCGATAAGAATGAATACACACATCTGAATTTCAAGATTCCTCCAAGCAAGTCACTTGCGACGCATTCGTTCATATTTCAGACGTAAAATTTTTCCATGGAGGTTGCATTGTTTCTAAGCTACCAGAAACTAAGCTTGTTACGATGCAGTCCAGAATTTTATTGCAGTTGGGCCTATAAAGTGGTATAGTAGAAGGATAGTATAATGAAGCATTTATGTTCGAGTCTAGTCTGAAAAGGGCTACTTTTGTCTAGATCTGGTAGCGCAGATACATAGGCCCGTCGTTCTCCAACTCACCCCATGAAGACGTAGAGGAAGATCGCAGCAGTCATGAGGGCCCCCCGGGAGGCTGGTGACAACATGCCCAGCATGGCAAAGACTAGAAGCAAGAGGAAGCACAACATGCAGTAGCGAACAAAACGATAAGTTCACTTTGCATTCTGGTCTCCCGAGCTAAACTGCTGAGAAAGTTTGCGGTGCGTTATGCCAGGCTTTGGAAAATAGCCTCTTGAACACTCACTGCCACGTTATTCACACTGCATAGCCTAACCATCGTACACATGACTTGCACATGTCGAGAAATGCCATAAAGAAACTGTATGCATCAAACAGCATGTCTGAAAATATGTAAATATTTGCAAATTCGTATGCAAATTCGTATGCAAAAATATGCATATGCAAATATGTCGTATGCAAAAATATGCAAATTCGTAAATGTACAGGCAGAAGTGCGCATCATAAAATGGACAAAGTGGAGCTATATGGCATTGGCATTAAATGACAGTGCCATTTTTCTTCATTTCTATGTACTGCCACAACCGTGTGGAACACATGAAGGCTTGCTCTAACGTTTGTACCATACATTCTTCATCTTAGGAACTTTTTAAAGTGCAACGAAAAGACGAGACACAAGAGCCGACAGGACAAGACACTTACATCCTGCAACAATACTTCATTCTTGTGTAAGGGCAGCACTTCCTTTTTTTTTTCAAAAGTTTAGGGCCAAATTTCTTGAGTGCAGTGCATAGATGAATGAAAAGTAAATAAATGTGTACCAATATTGGAAAATCAACATGCTTGGTGCTATGTGCGATGCCATTAGAAAGCCCTTATTTTAGGTTCCCTTTTTTAAAATATTTTATTGTTTGTGTGTATAACTATATCGGCTTCTACTCTCAGTTGCAAGAATAAAATGAGAATAGTTGGCCAACCTTCTCATGGCACCTCTAAGGTCGCATTTCACTTAAAGCAGAATTTCGCTATTTTCTCCAGTTTCCTTCAATATGAGATCTTACCTGCTTTCTGGCAGCAGGTCTGATGCTACTATGACACCATTTTTATTAAGTGCCATGAAATTAACAGCTGTAGAATACCAAACAACTCTGTGTGTGATTGCTTATCTTTCAACAAAATGGCTAGAGCTCATGGGAAGCAGGACAGGTCACATTCTCTTGCCACTCACATATTGTGATGAACATCATGAAGAAGATCTGAATCCCACTGCCGACAACGGCAACAAAGAGCTTGGGGTACTGTGGTGGTCGGAAGACATCACCGTGGACCAGTTTCCAGCCAGTCTCCTCCATCGCATCTTCCTAAGAAAAAAAAAGTTAAAAAAAAAATAAACGTTGGTCGAATCCATGTGCACAGATATCAAGGGTGTATTCCAACTCAGGCCAATATTGAAGACAGTCTACTCCGACTGCTAAGAAGATAGCTTCGAGCACAAATAATGGAATGCATTTGGAGGTCCCAATATGTACAGTCTTTGACTATGGGATCTCCTTTCATATTTCATATCTATCAAAAATGTAACCACTTTGAAGCAATAAACTTTGAAAACTTTGTAAGACGTCTCTGTGATGACGTCACCTCACATCGACAAGAAAAAGGTAAGAAAAGTGTGTAGTATATCACTGTAACGTTTATAGTAGAATTTATGAAAAAGCACACAAGAACGCGTCACTGCGTTTTCTTGTGTGCAGGCAACCTTCTTCCAAGCGGTTCTTTCAGATGTCATTTTGTTTGGATACAAAGCAGATAGCATCGTTTTTGGCTTCAATGCTGTCTTTGCGAGACCGTCTTTTTTTAACCAGCCTCATCAGAATTGGAACAAGATTTAAAAGATGACGGTTGTCCCACTTAGATGCCTACGGCAAGTATTATAACAAAACCCTAGTTGCTGCTTGGTGGCGCGCCAACCACATGCAGCCAGCTGTGGCTGAAGATGGCGAGTGATATCCATCTCCGTCACTTTGGCTGCACCACACGGATGTATGACATTTTGTTCATTGACGGTGTCAGAAAGCTCCACTTTCCACTTAGTTCATTTCATGGTGCTCACTGCTGCCCCTATCTGAGTTTTTGTGTGAGTGGATTCCATGTGCTTTTTTTTTCTCATCCTTTGATCTATTAATATATATTAAACCTGTAGCAGCAGGTCAAGCCTATTGCTCGGCTAACCTTCCCACCTATCATTAAAGTTTCTCTCACCAGCGTGCACATATATTCAAATACCAATTGATCGAGTCAAGAACCGATTTTCCGAACACCCGATTTTTCGGACATCCCCGATAATTCAGACACCTTCGTGGCCCCGCCACATACTCCATGGAGTCAATGTATAAAAACGTCTGAAATTTCGGACGCATAATACCTTCGCCGTATGATTTTTCCTAACTTTTTGCCATGATCACAGGACCGAAACGGCATTAATCGAAGCCACCACTGCCGCCATTTTCATTATTTCACCTCCACGAACCGGCATTCTCGCACGCAGATCTGCTGGCAGCCGTAGCCATCACCGCTGCAATGCTAGGCCTTGCTACTTCGACGTTCGCTACCAAGCTTCTTGCTGTTCGGTGCTGCGTTTTTCAAGGAAACAATTCGCGGCTGTTAGCAATGGCGCCGACTTCGCCTTCATAATTCTCGCCAATGTCTTGGAAAGTCAGAAAGCACAGCACAGTCAGAAAGCAAAGCAGTCAGCGGCAAACCGGGATCAGCCACTGACCTATCTTTCACCTTGCTATCGGCAGGACACCCGGCTACATCAGTATCAGCCTGTGGGAGGATCAATCTGAGCGAGCTGTTTCGTTGCTGGGTGCACGTCGGCGCATGCGGACTGCGGACCTGCTGCCTTGGACGTTTCTGGCCTGCTCTCAGCTACCGCCGATGTCGCTGAAGTCACAGCCACTGTAGTCATCATCCACCTGGTGTCAGCCGCGGTGTACTTAAACCTTGCTTCCGCCTGGCTTCTCTGCAGTCAGCGGCAAACCGGGATCAGCCACTGACCTATCTTTCACCTTGCTATCGGCAGGACACCCGGCTACATCAGTATCAGCCTGTGGGAGGATCAATCTGAGCGAGCTGTTTCGTTGCTGGGTGCACGTCGGCGCATGCGGACTGCGGACCTGCTGCCTTGGACGTTTCTGGCCTGCTCTCAGCTACCGCCGATGTCGCTGAAGTCACAGCCACTGTAGTCATCATCCACCTGGTGTCAGCCGCGGTGTACTTAAACCTTGCTTCCGCCTGGCTTCTCTGCAGTCAGCGGCAAACCGGGATCAGCCACTGACCTATCTTTCACCTTGCTATCGGCAGGACACCCGGCTACATCAGTATCAGCCTGTGGGAGGATCAATCTGAGGGAGCTGTTTCGTTGCTGGGTGCACGTCGGCGCATGCGGACTGCGGACCTGCTGCCTTGGACGTTTCTGGCCTGCTCTCAGCTACCGCCGATGTCGCTGAAGTCACAGCCACTGTAGTCATCATCCACCTGGTGTCAGCCGCGGTGTACTTAAACCTTGCTTCCGCCTGGCTTCTCTGCAGTCAGCGGCAAACCGGGATCAGCCACTGACCTATCTTTCACCTTGCTATCGGCAGGTGAGTCCTTTGTATCGACCTGGTCACTTTTTTTTTATTTTTTATTCTCTCTTCCCTTGTTTGCCGCTGACTGCACCAAGATGTCGAATGTTTGTGTTGTGTGTTCCCATTTGTTGCCTGCAGATGGCAAATTTTTAACTTGCTCTTCCTGCAAGCGAGGGTATCATCTCGGCAAAAGCTGTTCGGCGGTTGCCGAGGGTGCCTACACTAAAATGGCGACCGAAAGGCGCGAAGCTTGGTCTTGCCAGGCGTGTAGGCAATCTGGAGCAACAGGTGATGCCTCGTTCTCACACCAGTTGACGTCATTGAATCAAAAACTGGATCAGCTCACAACAACAGTTGGAGCACTTGTAGTTAAAGTAGAAGAACTACTGGATTTCAAAAGCACCGGTGAAAAGTTGGCCGTGACTGTAGGAGAAATTCAGAAGTCTATCGAGTTTTTGTCCGCAAAATACGACTCCGTACTCTCTGCGGTGTCGGATAATAAAGCTGAACTTGGCCAGCTTCGCGCCCAGTACGAAACACTGTCCTCGACTGTTTCCGATCAGGCTACAGTCATCCACAGCATGGCCACAGAGATCAATGCTCTTGAACAGTACACGAGAAGGTGCAATTTTGAAATCCATGGTTTCCCTGTTGAGCGTAATGAGGACCTTCTATCGGTACTTGGCCAAGTGGCAGGAGAGCTAGGTATAGAGTTTCAACCTTCACATGTTGCCGCTGTGCACAGGCTACCAGCTCGTAAAGATTATGTTCCAGCTATCCTCGTTCAAACACAGAACATAGCAGTTAAGCAAAAATGGCTGGACGCTCGCAATGGTCTCCGGAATCTTGTTTTAGATGGCATGGATCCAAGCCCTCGTTTATATTTCAATGATAATCTGACGCGTGCCAACCGGGACCTGTTTCGTCAGGCTCGCATGAAGGGAAAGGAAAAGAATTACAAGTTTGTCTGGACACGCAACGGAAGGGTGCTGGCGAGAAAGATTGAAGGTGCCCCTCTCATTCACATTGATACCCTGAATGACCTCGAAAAACTCGTCTAAATATGGATGTTGCCAGCTCACTCTCGTTTGGTAGCTTTTCGGAAGTTTATAACCTTTTTACTTCTAAGACTGGTAATGCTTTCGCAGCCATCCATGTTAACATCCGTAGTATCCGAAAACACTGGAATCATTTCTGCGCTCTAACTTCGCCTTTGCTATCTAATTGTGATGTCTTTGTTTTGTCAGAAATAAATGTTTCCGCTGATACCATTGCTTCTTATTCTATACCCGGGTATCAACTATTTTCATACACGCGCACACTGCGTAGGGGAGGGGGCGTTGCCGTATTCGTGAAAGATATGTGGTCTGTATCAAAAATACCACTTTCCTTTTCGCAAGCTGAAGTGGTTGCTTTGCGGCTATGCTCATCTGCGTTGTCAATAGTTGTGCTGTCTATCTACCGCCCCCCTTGTTGCAATGTACGCTTATTCCTATCAGAACTTGACACAGCATTATCGTCCCTTTATCTTGACCAAAACGTGTGTGTGCTAGGAGACATTAACATTGATACCCTCCGCCCGACTCTGCCGCCGGTCGCTGACTATCTCGACCTTCTGTCAAAATGGGGACTAGAAGACGCAATACACCACACAACGCGCGAAGAATTTTTATCTGGAAAGTTGGTCAAATCCTGCATTGACCATATTAATGTCCGGTGCTCCGATCTTACGGCACATGCAGCTGTGGTTGAAACCAAGCTCGCCGATCATTATTTCGTCTGCTGTCGTCTCGTAGACCACTCTAAACCTTTGAATGTTAACAGCGCAAAAAGAGAAATTTCCATTGTTGATACAAGACTCTTTGACGAATGCATCGCAAAGCATGACTGGCAGTCCCTCCTACACACAGTCTGTCCATCTAATTTATACGACCGTTTTGTGCAGATACTCCAGACTTATAGGAACAAATGTACCCGCTCTATAAATATCAGATTGCGTCGAGAAGAGAAGAAATGGCTGTCGCCACAAATATTAGCGGCAATTAAGGAAAAAGACCTTCTGTGGGCCCAAGCAAAACGGGCTCCTAACCGTCCTGAGCTGCTGCTGAAATTTAAGATGTGTAGAAATCGAGTGAATTCCATGATTCGGTTGGCAAAGCGAAACCACATGCGCGCCAAATTCAACGCGGCTCGCTCAGACATGAAAAAGACGTGGTCTCTCGCAAATGAATTAAGAGGGGCGCCTAGACGTGGTGGTCATCAGCTGTCAATTATTTCCCATTTTTCTTCAGACGGGGCAACTGTTACAAATGAATTTAATACATTTTTTTCACGCGTCTCTGGTACTGCTAAACCGCACCCTGATTTCTGTACTCTAAGTGACAGTGTATGCAAATCCGCGCAGCTTCCTTTTTTTTCAGAATCTGATGTCAGATCAATTCTTTTTAACTTAAAATCTAATAAATCACCTGGCGTTGACGGCATTTCTGTAGACGAGTTGCGCAGAAATTTTGATGCTATTAAGTGTGTGCTATTAACATTGCTGAATCATATTGTAGCCAGTGGTGATATTCCTACAGAAATGAAAAAGGCCATAGTAATGCCCCTGTTCAAGGGAGGTGCACGAAACAAATACGAAAATTACCGGCCAATCTCAATTCTACCGTGCATTTCTCAAATATTAGAAAAACATCTGCTGCAAGTCATGTCTAAGTTTCTAGATGCCAATAACCTTATTTCAAGTACGCAGTACGGTTTTTTACCAGGTAAAGGTACTCAGATTCTCTTGGAGGACATTTCAGATCTTATCAATTCAGCTTTCGAAGCTAACCAGGTTGTCTGCGCTCTCTTCCTAGACGCTAGCAAAGCTTTCGACAGTGTATGCCATAGCCTTCTATTATCTAAACTCTCATTGGTTGGATTTCGCGGGCCTTTTTTAAAGCTGCTTACCAACTTTTTAGACGATAGAACACAACTAGTCTCCATAGGACAGCACCGAAGCAATGTAACCGCAATTAAAGCCGGAGTACCTCAAGGATCTATATTAAGTCCACTTCTTTTTAATCTATATGTAAATGACCTCGCCGCTGCTATTCCTGCCGTTTTATTCCAGTACGCGGATGACACTGTTATATTGTCTCAACATTCTTGTTTTTCAGATGCTATCTCCCTTTTACAAGAGTCAACGAATAGCGCTATGAACTGGTTCTGTAAAAATTTGATAAAAGTGAATGTCTCTAAAACACAGCTTATTTGTTTCCACAATCCCTTGAAGAAAGTTCGTTTAAACCTTCCATTACTGGCGCACCCTTCATCTTGTTCTCCTTGTACCTGTACACCCGTCCCATTCGTTTCATCTGCTAAATACCTGGGTGTCTTACTCGACAGTGACTTCGCCTGGAATTCCCACCTAGCTTACGTATGCTCAAGGCTTCGTGCAGTTTCAGGTACCTTATACAACATTAGATATTATATGCCTTTATCAGTTCGTAAAATGATTCTACAAGCACTGGGTTATAGTATACTTCGTTATGGAATTACGGTTTTCGGTCACTGCGCGATTCGATGGAAAAACAGAATAAACTCTATCCTTCGATCTATTCTGAAAATAATTAGCTACGACTTGGGCTTACCTTCAGGCACTGACCTTTTCAAGGCATTAAGGTGCTCAAATTTTGACGCCCTTCTCAAAGAAACGGCTATCCTGAGGCATTTTTGGTCAAATAAATATAAGGTCGAATATGTTCCTGCGCGCTGTCTCCGTCCTAAAGATCGCTTTCGCGTGATCCGCTGCTCTACCAGATACGGTCAGCGCACTCGTAATTACTTTATCCCCTCCTGTCTCAATCAACTACCACCAAGTGCGTTTCGCGTGAAAACAAAATATAAGCTAAAGCAAGTTCTTCGTCGCATTGGTCTTTAATAGTTTAGCACTCCGCCTTCCCTTGCAGGTTCACTCTAACCAAAGATAACTTTCTGACATGAACGCCTTAAGAGGACGACATATGGTTCGGCCACTGCATCATACAGGTGCCGAAGTGTAAGAATATACTGTGAAGACAGTAACTTGTTAGTTTTTACTTTTTATATTTGAGCATTCTGTATCCTACTGGCGTCATATGTATTTTTCTATCATGTGCTCTTTTTCAGATGTTATTACTGGTTCTCAGGGCGATTTTTCAATATTGTATAACATAATCGCCATTTCGTTGCTTTGTATTGCGAGTGCCACCTCACACTATATTTCCTTCTAACTTACGTTTTGTTCTCTTTGTCTTTTATTTCCGTCCTCGTTGCTGCTGGGGTTGTTCCTTAATTTTTCCTCAACTTGCTTATTCCTGCTAAAATGTGTTTTTACATATTCTGTTGGGTCTGCGATATAGCAGTTTTGTAAACGCTGCCTGTCGGCTCTGCCCTTCAAGCCCAATGCGGCTTTGGCAGGCCTGTCATGTATTGATGCCAATGAAATTCTGCTAATAAAGTATTATTATTATTATTATTATTATTACATTGCATAATGCCTGTTCCCAAAAGTCAGCTTCGCCTCATCACAGCGGTGCTACGCGGTGAAGCATAAGCGAAGTATTGCGGTGAAGCATACCATGAGTGCGAAGGGGCTGTTGTCACAGGACAACGGTATTAATTATACATGCGTGCACCCGCCACCTCTTAGCACAGTACGATCTACGATACGCCTAATACATGTACTGGAAGGGCATCATAATTATTTCGAACATGCCTGGTGCAACTTGAGCTCTTGGGGGCAGTAAAAGGCATGCATTAGTTTTTTTCGAACTGCTTGATTTTGCAGACGCTATTGCGGCGCTTAGGGAGTCCGAAAAAATGTCACAGTTTTGCCCTAAGGGCGAAGCAATGAATGCGATAGCAACACAGCAATGTCATACGAAGTAAGGTGAGCAGCTTTGGTAGCAATATGAATTGTAGTAAACATGAGATGATTAAGTAAGCAGGTGTGCTGCGCCGTAAGTAGACCGACATGAAGAGAGACTCGATGACCACGAGAAGGCGCGTGTGAAACGGTGGTGTTGATGAGAAGCGCTTCCCGTGGGCAGCGCGTGCGAAGGGACACACCTGTAGCGCTCCACTGCCGATCCGGGCAGCAGTGCATGTGTAGCGTGCGTTGGAAAATGTGGCCCGACTATTACTAACTAAATGAACGAGCGTGGTGTGAGCGCGCACAAACAAACATGAATAGATCACACTGAATGACTGCAGACAACGACTGTCAAAACGCTGGCAGCAAGCGCGTACGCCGCAGCGGCGAAGGTACGTGCGGTCTATCGCTTCAACGGAAACTGAGCGGCGAATGCACGGCGCATAAAGGTCAGAGCCGTGTGGAGATAAGAGACGGTGCGGGGCGAGCGACGAGCGCGGTTGTTGGCAGAGTAGATCCGGTTGAAGTGTCCATATAATTGCTATCGCAATAAAATCGGACGCTGACTGTATACGGTTTCCTTGCAATGCATTCCTGGAATATGGAAGCTGTGTGCACTATGGTGGGCTATGCGGTCTGGCATAACGCAGCATCAATCTCCTGAGCAGTTAAGCTCACAGCACTCAGATGCAAAATATCATCTTTTTGTTCGCTACAGTATGCTATACCTCAAAAGTCCGATTTAAGCACGGGAAACTTAATGCACAACCTACAGCAGCATTTTAGATAGACTGGGAAGTTCTCAGTTGTGGATAGTTCAGCCAAACCAACTATACTAGTTAATGAATTATACTACACTAATCGCTACCTCGGATAACACTTCATGTTTTTTTTTTGTACACATGTACCCTCTATGGTTAGAAATAAAGGTGAGCAAGTTTCTCAAATATATTTCTTGATGTGGAACTGGGTTTCGGCATTACAAGGTTTCAATGTGCAAGCCTGATGTCCAGTCCGCGAAATTTTGCCTTGTCACCCCACTTCGCATTGCCACCAAGTGATGAAATTGCCAGCCAACACCAGGAGAAATGCTGAATGTGAGTTTCGGTCAAAGGAAGCACACAAGGATAGTACCATGAAGGTTAAGAACAGGCCGAGCCAACAAATTGCCACTGCACACAGCTGACACAGGTGACTCTCACCTTTCATACACCATTTCACCTTCCCCAGTACAGTCACAGACTTACTTCTCAGACTAGCCTAATAGCCGTAATGCATAAGGACCATCAATTCTTCGGACTTCGTGCAGGGCCATTCGATAATTCAGACTGCACCTGCATGACTGCGTGCTAATTCAGCCGCCGGGACAAGCAGAAAGAAGGACGTTCTTGTTTTGATACGTGGCCAATGCCTCCTCGTAACCGAAAGCAGCAAAGCCTAGTCAATCCAGCAGTCGCCGACCACGCCCAATCCACAGAACAAGCTAAGCCACTAATTTAAAGTTGCATTTGCATGGTTTGTCCTGTGTATTCCACTCCCGCACACCCAGCATTTGTTCTTTTATGCGCTGAATAACAACACAGCCTCGAGCAACCTTGTTGTCTGCTGTTCTGAATTTATGCCACTGAGAATAGTGAAGCAGGTTCAAATGCCACCAACTCCACCCTCAACGTCACGCTGACCTGGATGGCAATAAAGTGACAGAAGTGGCAGACCGTTGCAAAGAAACCTGCACAATCATCTGACTGTTGAAGCTTGGTTTACCTCTGTTTAAGTTGCCAGGGGACGGAAATTCACTGCATGCATTGACCGTACTCTTATAGTATAGCATCTATTGCAACAGCACAACAATGTCCGAGATACAGACCGACTAGGTTGCATGCAAGCGTATGTGCATGCAGCAATGGGCTGACAAGCTTTTCTCACCACTTGTGAATAAAGACACTTACTTCCTACGAATCTATTATTCCAAACTCTTTGGGTATTCGGACTTACAAAGAGCACAAATTATTGGTCAGTGACTGTATAGGGTAGGCAACCAGTGATACTCAGTTTAAGCTCCCCGTCTTTCTTTTCCTTATTATCATCTCTTTCTCTCACAGACATGGCTTGTGCTGGACTGGAGCCCAACTGCCACTGTGTCATGTTTAAATAGCGAGGAAAACCAGGCACTCACCGAGTCTTCATCTTTGTTGTAGCGGGCAATGTCCCTCCGAAGTGTCCTAACGATGATCATAGTCAGCATACCTGAGCCAAACATGAAGGAGAATAAGCCTACAATTAAGCATAGAGTTTCCTACAAAACCTACTAGAGGGCGCTAGTGCCTATGGGAGCAGGAAGTATGGCGGTTCAGCCTGCAAGGGAATGGTCGTTCTTTGTCCTTTTGGCTTCAAACAGCGTTGCACCTTTGCAAATTGATCATTTTCAACAAAGTATTGCGCAGAGACTGATTGACTTTCTATGTTGAGAAAACTAAGGTTGCATGGAAATTTCTAATGATAAAGTGACAAATAAAATCACAAGAATGTTTGAAGCTCCAAGCACAGAGATTAGACAGATCCACGTACTAAACATCACTTGCATGGAACATTAACAAATGCAACGCAAGAGTTCTCTTTAGCAATTTTTATAGGAAGTTCCATTCAATGAAGGACGTAGGGACAACCTGAGCTATATTCGGCCACCATACATCGGGGTGAATACCAACTAGTGATGAATGCAAATGAACATACTGAGACTAACCCTAAGACAAAATCTTACGAAGTGAACAATTCATTCACACAAACCAGTGGACAACGTTACAAAACAGTGAAAAGGTAGATGCAGGCGAACCATGCTGTCTTGCGCATGTAACGTTAAAACCATATTTAACAAGCGACTGCCTAATGTACATTACCACATTCATTTTGTATTTGTAAGTGCTAAACTAAATGGGATTATGAGGTTTAGTGTGTAGAAGCAACACACGGGTTATGACAGATGTCGTAGTGGAGGGCCCCGAATTCATTTGGACCACCTGGTGCTCTTTAACATGAATCTAAATCTAATTAAATATAACAGAATCTAACAGAATATGTGCGTTTTCGCAGTCTACCCCATTGGAACACAGCCACTGTGGTCAGGAATCAAAACCGCAACCTTGTGTAGAGCATCAGAATGCTGTAGCCACCAGTGCTCATAAGTGTTGGAGTGTCATGCGAGTGATTTCTTTATGTATGTTTAATCACTGTAGTGCATCTAGATTGCTTTGTACTGTACCGCTAACCAATAACCTAATGGCTATTGGTCAAAATATTTTTGGTACAGTCCAACCTCGTCATAGCGAAGTTGCATCAGGCACGAAAATACCTTCGTTATACAGTCGCCGACCGATAAATCGGACACCGATAATCCAGACATGCTCGGTAATTTGGACAGCTTCGCGGCACCCCAATGGCCCCGTAGACTTAATGTGTAAAGACGAGCCAATATTTCGGACAGCCGCCAGCTCTACATTTGATTTTCCGGACTCCATCCGTGACTGTAGCGTACGCGGATTCTCCCGCCATTGTCTCCTCTGGCAACCTCGATGAGACATGAAGTATGGCCTCAAAGATACAAGACATTGCAATATGGCCTCAGAGATTACACGTAAAATGGTAATCCCTGAGGCCTTGTCTCGGTCACAGCACTACGCCTCAGATTAAATTACAAATGCTGATCTTGGAGGCTTTGCCTGGATTGTGAGGTCGCATCAACATCGCGATCATCACATCCTATTCCGGCATCCCAGCGCATGGCCCGCTCTCATCATTCTGTTTGTTTAGTTGGCGTTCCAGACAGTGCTCTGCTGGCTCCAAGTCTTTCTCGTGAAGTTATCGACAGGCCGCGTGAAATGGCACCAACGGTCCCCTCGCAGTCTGACTCAGAATGAGTCTTGAGTCGCAGTCCAAATGACCCTGACTCTGCAACTGAAGAGCCTGAACTGCCGCCTACCACAACGAGCTCAAATGTGGACATCATTGATAACCTGCTAAGCTGCGGTGTGTCGATTCCGGCAGCCGTTACATCTGAAGACTTTGTAGATGTCGACAGCGCGGTGTTGTGTGCCAAACTGAACGATGATGAAATAATTGCGTGAGTTCTCCCACTACTCAAACAGTGACTTTAACTTGGATGATGATGTGCTGTGTGGATCTGACTCGAGCCTTTGCAGTCCTTACATCAGTGTACAGCGACAACAGAAAACCGGCAGAAATATAGGCGTACTTGGTTGAACGTAATCGGAAATGTGTGCAGCAACGAATCGACCACTTCTTCCTTGCACAGGGGCATGAAAATTTAAATGAAATTATATATTTTTGGGCACATTCATTTTTTCGGACATTCGATAGTTCGGACTTATTTACGTTCCCCGTGAAGTCTGAATTATCGGTCGGCGACTGTATATGATATTCGCTGTAAGCTTACACAGAGATATCAACAAAAGGAAATAAAAGATCGCAATCAGGTCTATGCAAAAGAAAAGTTAGCTGAATGCCTCTGACAGGCCACCAAAGGGTCTCCTGCGAGTTTTGGTGACCCGTCGACATATTGCCGTGCTGATACGAGGCGCGCAAATAATAATTTACATACATGTGTTCTGCACTCGCAAATGTACAACCATACGATCGGTGTTATAGCGCGGGAATGGCTTGTTAGCTTGCCGACTGCGGTCCGACACCAAGCCAAGCTGGCCAAAACGTGCCCGCCACCGACATACTTTTCAGACACGGACAGAATTGCACTCAGATCCATGCTACATTAATATGGCCGTCAGTATAGCCTGTACATCTGATCTCACGCTCGATCGATGATAAGGTCTCCTTTTATAATAGAAAACAAGGTTGCCATTTTATAACCAATACCCATCTATGTATTTATTTATTTATAACTGATTAAAGGCCAAATTTTGGTGAAGTTAGTCTGTACCATTCGAAGGGCTGGACTCACCCGACAGGAAAAAGACAACAATGACCGAGTTGACGATGGAGAACCAGTGGATCTGGACGTCAGTCATGGCCAGGTAGGTGTCCCAGCGGGAGGCCCACCTGATGCTGCTGCTCTTCCACTCCACCTCGTAGCTGAAGTACAGGTCTGTGATGCCGTTCTCGTTCACCTCCTGCTTTTTGGCTTGGCTTGAGTCAAACTCGCAGGAGCCACCCTTCAGGAACTTCATAGAGTCCTTGTGCACACTGCACGTAACGAGGGGGAAGGAAGCACAGAGACCAGTTGTGAAAGCACTACAGACAACCTCCGGTCAAGCTTCTCTTCTGAAGCTAGCGCTTGTCTTTCCCCTACCAGAGCGAGGCAAACTCACACAGGTGTTCACGCCCGTGTGCCTCTGCACATCGTTTCTCTACCTGCACCCCGCTCGCGTTGCCCGTGGGCACTTATTTATACAATTCATGCGAAAAGATCAACGGCGGTTGAAGAAAGGATGTCTCTCGAGCCAGCCTTTCAACAATTGGGCTTGTCTTCGTGGAGGCAACAACTGCCACGGATGCTTGATGGAAACACGCAGCTGTGAAATCGCTAAGTGCGTGCGTAGAGTGGGACGACAGAATGTTGAAAATGCTCAAAAACGAGGGTGTTTAGTTGTGTTAGCGATGGAAGGGGGGAGGGCTACGGTTGCAGCTGATTCTTTCAAGTGGCAGTAAGAATAGAAAATAGACAAGAAGCTTCCAGTGTAAGCAGGCCCTGTCAATCCCAGGAACCTATTTTTTTATGAAAACCGGAAGAAGAGAGATACTATTTTGACAGTTAAAAAACCAGCAATGAGAAATTAGAAAAAAAAATGTTGAAAGAGAGTGAGTTGTATTAATAGACGTTAATTCCAGCTTATTGCTTTCATTTCACATTTGATCCTCCTTACTCAATTCGCGCTCCTTACCATGGCGGCCGCATTCCAATAGATTTAATGCAAAAACACTTGTGTGCCGTGCTTTGAGTGCGCAGTTAAGAACCGCAGGTGGTCAAAATAAATCCAGAGGCCTCCACCACGGCGTCCCTCATGGTCAACTTTTGAGCTTCTGGACGTTAAACCCCGCAATTTATTATAACAAAACACTTTTCTACACTTCTGTGCGCTAGAAAAATGGCACAGCTTTATGCATATTTATCATATGCAGGATAAGAGAGAAAAATAGTGTGAGAGATCTGATAATTTTATGTTGACACATAGATGTAAAAAGAAATGCAGTATACAGGGTGACAATAATTAAATCACAGCCTTCTGGCATTGAAAGTGCGGAATGTAAATTCAACGGAATGCAAATAAGAACAACAAATACCCACAGTTGCAGCAGACTCCCGAGAGTGGACATAACCTGCTGCTGACTCAACGAATGTTAATTTGAAGCATTAAATTACCATAAGCGTATATGTTCCCTTTCACTTAAGTCACAATTGTAACAATTTCAAAACGTAAAAAAAAGTAAATGGGGGGGGACTGAGGAATAACTGAAAAAGAGGACTGACTTGATGCTAAGGGTTGTTTCGGTGGAATATTACTATCAGAACACATTTGGCCTTAGAGACATTTAAAATGCGCTGAGATAATGCAGGCAACATCGAATTAAAACAAGCTCGACACACGCATTTCCTTCACACAAGCACTTTTTTTCTTCTGATGGCTTGCTCAGCATCATCGATTTAATGATGCAGGTCTAGCTGTGCTTTGGCGACGTCTGAATGGTGAAAATAATTATTATGGTTTGATCCAGATTGAAGGGTGTACATGCCCTTCAACACAAAACTTGCAGCAAACCACTGCACACAGTCCGGCGCGTGCCGGAAATTGTGCTTCCCCAGTGCAGCGAAACGGAGAAGACCATGCACTGCACCCCGACAGTTTAAAATTTTTTTGCTGTAGATGGCATTTGCGACTGGCTTAGCAGCACCCCCGCGCAGCACTGCGGTTGTCTATAGCCAATATTTTTTACAACAAAGTTCAATCCGGCACGAAAATACCTTCATTACATTCGACAAGTCATTATAAGCATACATGATTATACAGTGGAACTTTGTTACATTTGGAACCTCGTCGTTCATGCGGGAATACCTTGAGCCCCCACAACAACGCTAAACTACAAATGTGTGCTTCGCACCATTGTTATTAACAGTGCAATTGATGTGATTCCACGGGATCAACACAATGGCTTGCCCACTGTAGGCCAGCCTAGCCTCACATTTAAACAGGGCACCCCGCTGGTCCCGCCATCCGCGAATCATCGACTCGTTGACGTCGAGCCACGGTGCAGTTTCCCAGCTCCTTGGCCATCGAAATTGCTTGTCTCTTGAAGTGGCTGTCATACCCAACGCGCTTCGTTGCCATAACATCACCAGTCAAACGCAGAGTAATAATGACGTCGATTTCAACCAAAAACAAGTTTTGACTTCAGTTGACTTGTCTACGGATTGGATCAAGACAAAAAGGTACAGGTTGCCACGGTAACGCTAAAAATCGTGGGATTTGGAATGTTTGTTTTAAAATGGTCAATTTTATTGTTATTGAATGTAATGCGAGGATCAAGTTCAAGCAACGAAAATTGTGAAAAGAACATGTTACAATCGAGTAAATACAGTACATATTTCGAGCTGCTCAGCGAACAAACATTCACTTCGCTGTAACCGATATTGTCTCGAATACTGCATTTTTGGTTTCATGATAGCAGTAAAGTGCTCATTCAAATACAGCATGGCAAACCAAATTATTTGTTTCTTTCATTATATTCGATGATTCGCTTTATCAGTGTTTGTTATTATTGAGGTTAGACTGCACTGCCATCTGTTAGAAAGCCTTCAAGACCATATGTTTCATGTTTCTCAGACTGTCTTGAAACTTGCGTTTTGAGACCAATAAATGTTGGCTCCAACATTAGGGGTAATACAGTCAAATCCTGGATATATCGAACCCACATATAACAAATTATTGTGTATATCGAAGAGCTGGAAAATCTTCTTGAAAATCCCATGTAAATGTATAGGGCTGGTGCATGCACGCATATAGAGAATGCCCATTCACCAGCACATTCGATATATCGAACGTGGCACCACGCGGTAAGACCATAAAGTGCACTTCTTTGTGCACTTCGAGGTCTTCTGGCACCTGGAGGTGGAGAAGAGAATGTGCAATCAGCTGAGCCATGTGGGTCGTGTGTGCAGTCGGTTGAGCCCCGTCAAGATTTTCGGCTAGCCCGCATGCTACCTCGAACGTCAACATTCCTTCTTTCCGATTTTCGCGGCGGCGGCGTGTGGGCCAAGTGCCTATTCGTGAGCTCACTTTCTGCAAGCGACGGCTGCTCCAAATGTAAAGAAAAGAATCAACTTCGACTTTGAAAATGAAGTTAAAAGTGATTCACCAATTTCTTGGAGGTAAATAATGTGTGCTTGCTATCTTTTTTCCGAGTTGCGTGCAGTAACTTAGCGGCCCTCGAACGCACCAATTGGTAAGCCACCGTTTGCCTCAGGGCCTATTATTTTATATATCGAATTACCTATATATCAAACTTTTTGTGATCCCCTTCAGATTCAATGTATCTGGGTTTGACTGTATATAACAACTTGTAATAGCCTTGTGTATAACAAAAGCTTTTTCAGGACCAATGATAATGTAAAAGGAAGATGAAAAAGTGAAAGCCAGTAGGATCGAATAACCAGAACACAAACCTCTTGGTGGAGACTTCGAAGCCAACGACCCTGAAGTGCTCACTGCAAAAGAAAAGAATGTGGTAATGGGCATGTGAAGTAAAAGCAGACATTATACAGTCAGTTGACATCCGTTAATTAGATACTGAAGGGACAGACGAAATTGGTCGAATTATCCGGCAGGTCGAATTAAACACAAGATAGAAAAGCGCCGAAACCACCGATTCGCTTGGCAGTATTTGTCTTTAAAGTTAGCTTCGCCGCAATACAGATGTGTCGTGCGGTGAAGCATACCAAGCGGAGGAAAGGTGTTACTGCTACGGGACATAGCACGTGTTCCTTAATTTACACATGCACGGTCTCCGGTCACAGTACAAGCACCGAGGCACCTAATAAGTTTACTGGCAGGCCTTCAGAGTTTTAGATCGAACCCCACTCTTTTGTTAGCTTTAAACGTTCCCTCGACTTTCTGAGTTTTTTCGTCTTACTGCCTTCCTTTTCGCTAGCTTTCCCAAAACAAGGATAGTTTTTCTCTGCTTCTTGGTGCATGGCACGTGCGTGCATGTATAATTAAGCAAGGCGTACTAGGCCCCGTTAATGGTCTCATATACGAGACATGCATGATTTGGGCGTCATGATCCAAAGCCAACATACCCATCAAGTTGCCATAACAAAGTCCTCTAAGCAAATCACAAACAAAAAAGCAATGAAAATGAAGGTAGTATCTCGAAACACTTACTTGTCTTCAGTGTGGTAGTAGAGGATGAGTTTCAGGTGGTTGTTGATGTATGGCTGCAAAGGAAAACAGAAGTGGGGCATCAACCAACGTAAGTGCTTGGACTTTATATCGAACCTCATATACTAGAAAGAAAAAAGAAAAAGTGCAGCACTCTGGAGCGTTCTGTCAGCCAAGGAAGAGAGGGCATGGCCTCCGAGACTGGAGGATGGCGCGAGCTCTCTATTGATAGCGTGCATTCCAATCTTGGAGGCTATACAGCGAGCCACTGGAATCCAAGCCAGTGCAAAATTCACCACGGCAGCCTCCAAGATTGGGTAGCGTGGCTCGGAAAGAGTCCGGAAAATCGAACTTTGGGTTCTCAATTCGTCCGAAAAATTGGGTGCAAAAATGCATGAACTCAATGGGAACCCTGACGGTGCATTTTTGAAGTCCGGAATATCCAGCAAGTCCAAATTTTTGGAATCAAGCACCCCCATGCCCGCTTTCGCGGCAGTTATCGATTCCTTGAACATCGTCCACAACTTTGTTGAGTGCAGTGCGGGTGATGTTTGTATGCTACGTGTTGTGAGCCAGCTGGAGAGCATGGCACTAGGGGCGGCGAACTACCACGCCAAGTAATCCCGCATCAGTGAATACTTCAAGTAATCTTTCTCGGACATGGAAAATAAAGGTGATTTCGCTTTGCGGCAAGTTCTTGCTTGTTTTCTTTTTTTATTCATTTCAATTAATTCGAAAATTTGCTTAATTCGAAGAATTTTCGTTGTCCGGCGACCGTCGAATTATTGAGGTTTTACTTGTACATATACCTTCTACCACTGTGACTGGCTACCCACACTTCACACACACATTCAAACACTTTTTCCCACTTTGACACTCCTAATCCTAACGCATTAAAATGTCAGTGGCTGCCAGAAATGCTGTTGACATATTGCAGTTATGGATAAAGTGTTCGGTTTCATGCCTGGTTGCTGCCCGGTGTCATTTGTCATTGATTTTCATTATTTATTATTATGCAGTCAAACACTCCTTGAAGTTGCCTCGTAACCTAAGCACCTAAGTCGCACAGGCAAAGTGGTAAGGGAGAGCAGCATCGTGGTGAAAGCAGACACCACATGCGTGCACTGGAAGTGCATTGAAGCTGGCGTACTTGTGGACAACTTAGTATGCCCGCAAAACCCAGACGACAGGCACAACTTCAAGTGGAAGCACTCAGGGCATGAGTGTACTCAGGACATGAGTGTTGGTCACACACAAACGTACAAACAAACATACACAACCCAAGCACCTAAACACACATGCATGCAAGCAAGCAAGGACATACAAACACCTACCAACATACACGCAAGAGAAGTTGCTCTCTGCAAAAGGATAAAAAAAGCAAACAAAAACAAGCAAAGTAATACCTTGTCATTCTCGATAAATCCAAGCCGGTAGCCATGTTCGTAAACCGGTTGACTGCTGTCAAACGATTCAAGGCGTGTCGCGCATGGCATGTTGTCGGCAAGACTGCAACGTGAACAAGGCAGAAGTGTGAAAATAATCCCCTGACTTCCTCCTACATAATACAGTTAACCTCGATATAACGAAGGCAGCAAAAGTGGCAATTTGCTTCGTCATATCGAAATTTCATTGCATTGAAATTCAACCTTTTATGCTAATAAGTACAGTCACTGATCAATTGTTATTACACGAAAAGGGGCCGTGAAATTTCCGAATTGTCGGGCATACGAAAAAAGCAAGTTTGAATGAGAAAACAATTTATTTTGTTGAATTTGGGAGTCTGCGACGAATGATACGTTTTCATGCCACGTCGACGATATCTTCATATGGGCGGCACGAATTAAGCGAGGCCAGCCCCGCTTTCACGTCTGCTCCGCCCCCATGGCTGACGGCGTCGCCTGAACTGGGACGACGCTATCATGAAAAGTGCCGGCAGCGAGGAGCGAATGCTTCGTCTGCCTCTTGCTTCAACGGGTCTCCAAAACTCGAGATTGCGCAACCTCCAATACTAAACGCACGGGAAGACCGCTTAAGTGATGCCACACCGTCTCAGCATGCTCACTCCTTGCACATGCGGCAGATTACCTCTGAAGCAGGGTACGCCACTGCATGTGCGCTCAGCGGTGCTTACATCCATGCGCAGCCATGGCCGGGCCCCGCACGCTAGCTTACCCCCCCCCCTCCCCCCACACCCTCACGCACACTTGATCACGTTACCGCGAGCTCGCTTCCCTCCCCCTCTTCCCCTTGGCTCACGTGGGAAGGCGTCACTCGTGAAGCCACCATCTTTCTTGTCTCGCCATCGCCAGCTTTCACTCGCACCTAAAGCACACAGTGCGTGGGCCGCAAAAGGATCTTTTTGCAAGCAGCCACTTGTATTTCAATCATTTGGCCATCTGCGTTCGCAGAAGTTTCCATTTATTGGTCTTGGCATTCCTTTGCAGCGGCAGTGTAATTTCAGTACATTGAAATGTGTATAAACACACTTCGTTATGTAGAGGTTCTACATACATGGTGTTCTATGGACAAGAGGTTATGCAAAGTTAAATACTTCATTATATCGCGAATTTTGTTATAGTGAAGTTCGTTATATCGAGGTTTAACTGTATTTTCGCTTTGCTTTGCAATTGTAACTTTATCATCCAGAATCACATAGCCAGACAGTGCAGTGAGACAGCCTCTCCTTCCATCTGCACACTTTTGCTTGGCTACTGATTGCTGAATCTCACTAGCATCACCACATGTACTGGGTTCCGTGTTTCCAGTTTTCTTGTACTATAGTTTTAAACCTCGATGACACTGTCTTTGATGATTACCCAACTTTGATTACACTATCTCTCGGATTGGCCCAGCTTACTTGGACAGACAGCCGCCCAAGCAAAGTCAGGGGGAAGAGACAAGGAAAACTTCACTTCAGAAGAATACAAACACGGGCACTCTGGCGGAGACGACATTTCAGTTGATTTCAAGGGCAGTTCTGAAGTGGGAGTGGTCAGTCATAAAGGCAATGTAGGCGGTTAGATTGCTTCAGTCTTGGCCTGTGCATAAGAAAAAGGAGTGCTGAAAAGTTTTTGCATGGGCGTGCTACCTTACAGTGACAGGATAAGGTCGGGAGACTTAATTGTGCTTTTCGTGCAGTTATGCAGGCATTCTAGGAGTAATTGTAAAGGATGAACCTAGTCGAATGGTTTTGAACTGATTTAAGTGTGCTGGTTAGATTAGCTTGATGCAGGTCCATGACAGAGCTAACCTACTCCAGTTTCCGATGTATGAGCATCTTGCAGGTGTGGAGCTCAACAGATCAGGGTGCTAGGGTAAAGTTGCGGAGATAGTGACTTGATTTGTACGCAGAATTCATGTTAGGACAGGAGGAAAGTGAATACCAAGATACTCTACAGAGTTTGTAATTGTTGTGAAGCAATCAAAAGCAATACGTCAGGGTTGTGTAATTACGTTGGCAGTGGAAAGAGATTGGCGAGGGCTCGTTAACATTAGGTGCCATAAGCCATTTGTCGTAATAAATAATAAATGCCGTAATAATCAAATAATAATACATGTCTGTAAGAGAAGCATGCCAGCCACTCACAGGTGGACGAAGTACTGGTGCCGGATGCGCTGAGCGGCAGTCTGGGAGTCCTCGAGCTGCCACGAAATGGGTGGCGGGTCGGTGTCTCTCATGTGGCACAGCAACCTGCACTTCTGGTCCACTGCCATGTGAACCTCGTAGGGCGTGTTCACAATGCGGTCCCCGCGGAGGACCTCCCCTGCAAGCCAGGCGGATGAGTTGCGGAGAAGAGCACTCACTCGCAGCTTGCATGCAGGTTCGCAGGGTTCCCAGGTTTGGTTACATTGTAGGGGTGTGCGAATAGCGATTTTCGAGACCTGAATCGAATAGTGCCAAAAGCGAATCGAAATGAATATTGTATATTTTTCTAATAGTTTTCGAGTAATAAAAGCCGTTGTCACAATTAATATAAAACGATGTTCGCATCGTGGTATTATTAAAGTTAGCAAGTTTGTGTCACTACATGGTACATTATGATGAGTTGTTTTTTAAAAGCACAAATGAAGCATTAGGAGCAAACAAGTAGTTTCTTAACATACACAGTGCACTTCGTAGAGTGCAAATGATCGCTGTAGAGCCTGTAAACTATGGCTACCTAAGTGATGTAGCCTGCTCTACTACGCAAGCTCTGATGTTTTATGTCCACATTGTGCCCAAGGTGGGGAAAATTTACGGTACTTTTGATCCAATTTTATGTTTATTTGGGTGCAGTTGACGTGTTGAAATATTCGAAAAGTTATTAGAAAAATATTTGCACTTACGAATAGTGCCTGTTCGATTCGAAGACTGAATCTAATAGGACACTATTTGATTCATTATTTGAATATTTGCACACCCCTACTACTTTGCACCAAACTGGCTACTCTTGGAGCTTCCTAGCTATAAAAATTTCGGGTCATATAATGCTTGGCTAGTTTGTTTAGGTACTCTTCATATCCTGACTCTATCTATGACAGCAGAACTCCTCCTCCTCGTGTCCATCAAGTCATGACTGACAAATAACACTTGCATGTCGCATGAGATGCATGGTACAGTTAAACAGGACACAACGGAGAAGCATTCAATCCATTTACACTGATACAGCATTCTTCTGAGACACTATTTTTCATTCATTTGACGGCAATGGGTCGATAGTTTAGAAGAGAAAATGAAGCTCAATGTTCCATTTCTTTAACTCGCTGCTGAAACCCCAGTGGCAGTACCTTAATCTGATGTCACTGATTTCAAAGCACTTTTTCGTACCAGCTTAATAAAAGTTCTTGAAACTTGTTAAGTTCAGTCTTAGGCTCTGTTAGAATACAATGTAGTCCGTCCTTACTAATAAATAAATGGGGGCAGCTTCACACTAGTGGTGTGATGTCTAAGCAAACAGCGAAGCTGGTGGCCCTTCCCTAGCTTTAACTTGGCATTTCATTAGCTTTAACTTGGTTCTCTGTTAGCTTTAACTTGGTTCTCTCTTAGTTTTAACTTGGCCTGTCTATTAGCTTGGCTTTTTTAGGCTTTAGGTGGTGGTGCTGGGGAAACTCAGGATCGGTGCAAAGTGTTCGAAGTCGCTCTCGAGTGGTAGCGTGGCGCTCTCCTCCTCTTCTTTGGACGACTCATGTGCTCGGCACAAACTTACGAGGCAAAGTGTGCCTGCGCACCTCGGCAACGCGGAGCTATGTACTCTGGAGTGACGTCATTGCCTAGCTTCGCTCCCACGCAGCAGTGGGGAGAAGCTAGGCGGAGGAGTGAGCGACGCTGCTGCGGAGGTTAGGCAAGATGCTTGGTTTCCGCTTCCCTAGCTCTCGCTTGAGTCTTTCGGAAGCGACTAGTGTCCAGTTCTCTGATCGAAACCTGCCAAGCCGCCGCCAGAGGCATCGGCTGCAGTCACGGACACTGGGCGCCTACGGTGCGAACGCGGGGAAATGCGGTCGGCATTGGCAGCAGTTCTACACGTCCGTGCTACCACATGCCTAACTCCTCCTCTCCACCTCGCATCCGCTATGCTGCGTGATGCTATTTTTATACTCTGCTTTCACTCTTTCTCAGCTCTCTCTCTCCCAGCTTGGTGAAGTAGTAGTATGTGAGGAGGTGGCGCTTCGTTGCTAGGCGACGCCCGTGACGTCATTGCCAGGAGGAGGAGTTTTCTACATAAGCCACCCCCCCCCCCCCCGATTAAAATTACGCCTAATTTGAACAGAGAGGCTGTTAAAATTAGGCGTAAGCAAACATGAAAATCCATAACATCATGGCGAGCTCGGACAGGAACTTCCAAGCTGGCATTCATTTCATTTTTGCGTCTTTTCTGGCTTTCCAAGCTTCTTCTAGAGGTAAGCAGTGGTTTTTTCGGTACTGTAGAAAGGCAACTTACCAAACACGAGCTCGAACTATTTTTTTCTCTTCATTGTCCCTTTAAACCTCAATTCAATGAGTGAATTGAGAACAGAGCATTACTTTGGCTAATAGAAAACTTCATTCAATCAAAAGCACTTAAGAAACTCAAGCAAATGACACGTGTAAAAAGATAATTTTTGCTTGTGTAGGCTTAGTAGGAATAGGGAGTTGTGGACTTAAAAGGCTGCACTGAGAAGACAACACATGTTTCAACTAAATGCCATCCGGTAGAGCCAGCGCTGAGCTTGCACTGCCGAGACACCGCAACAGGCAGCGTCGCAAAAAAGAAAGAATGGTCGGCGTCGAACCAGCACGATAATGCGCTCCCTGTACCAATATGTAAGTAAATTTTGAGCCATTTTAGAACAGAACAAATTTCCTGTGACCTGTATTCTTTGCCCGCACTTTCTCCAAAATCTTTGTTAACTCGAACGAGGCATTAAGTTCACTTCATTGCTTTGAGGTACTGAATGCGTTAGGCTTTATATAAATATGTGCAGAAGAATCGAAAGTAGTTTGTTAAATTGAAAGTTAGGCAAAATCAGCCTTCCTTAAACCGAAGCTTGAATATACTTAGTGCCATTAGATAGCTTTAGAGTAGTATATGCAAGCAAACGCAATGTCCTTATATGCATGAAGAAAATAACATTTTTGTCACAGCAATAGCTTACGTAAGCAGCAAAAGCTTACGGATTGCGGGATCTTTGAAAACGCTGAATATCTATGCAGTCTTGGAACACCATGCCTTGTGTACTAATTTACAGCCTGTAACAGCATTTATGTGAACAACATAGTGTTGTAAGGTTTTACTGGCTGTAGTCACATGTGCTTGGGAATTGGACGTTTTCTAAGCTCGCCCGGCTCATAGACTTTTGCGGCCGAGTGTACTATCGCTCATTTCCATGGTAGTCGAACTTTTCCATTGCCAGAGTTCCCTATAATAAATTTTGTTAGAGGTCTTATGGTCACTCATACAATAGCAAAATACAAAAACATTTCCATGCACGTTGAGGCTGGTGGCCTTATCTGTGATCAAAAGTTTGAAAGGTGATGATTACACAAATCTACATGGCCTACATGCAGATAACTCTGAGGAGGCGTTGGAGCTTGCTGGTCTGCTCACCGAGGTTCTCAGACTTGTAGTTGAGCGTGCCGTTCTTGGGCTTGCACAGGTTGAGCGAGTAGTAGGCGTACGGCAGCTGCGTCAGCGTGCTGGTCATCTTGACGGCCTTCACCTCGATGGGCTGGCCACGGCTGAACTCCACGGGCGCCACGCCGGGAACGTAGAACGTGTCCGCACAGCCCGTGAACAAACTCATCAGCAGCCACAGGACCAGCAGCCTGCCGGACGACAGCAGAACACTGCAACGGCCAGCTCTCCCCATGGCCGCCTGCATTTGGTTGATCCATCGATTGACCGACCGGAAGCTTTACCCACTTGGGCTTTGATAAAGGAGGGAAACTGCAAAGGGTGCTCCACGTTCAGAGAGAAGCGAACACGGGGGAGCTGTGTCGAATGTGGAGAAGTGCAGAACAAACGAGAATTGAACGGCCAATGTAGCGCGACAAGTTTTTTTGGCGACACGTCCAGCGTGTGGCTCATGACCACTGCCTCCCGCCTACCTAGCTGTCTGACCCACACATTAGTGGTTTGCGAAACCACGTGAGGACTACCTCCCAATTTTTTTTTTTACTTATTTACTTAGAAGGAGTGTCCATCAATACACTTTATGCCAGGAAGCCGTACAGTGCTTGGCATGTGTTTTGAACTGGTCACGTTAAAGGTCATATAATTAGCCATTTGCTACGCATCTAGGAATTCCGGCACCACATCATCGTTAACAGTGTCGGCAGCTTATAATAAGGCAAACAAAGTGAGATACAAAATTTTTCTGTCAGAACTCCTCACTGTAGTACTAGCTTACAGTAGTACTATGCACTGTGCACGCCTTCTCTTCCTTCTTTTTTGTTTACATTTTAATTAACTGTTTGTTTTCTTGCTCCTGCCAATTATTGCTGTTTATGGGTATGCTATTTTCAAAACACCAGTCCTGTAATAACGTTGCCAAGGGGTTGACAGTATGAAGAAATAAAAATAAAAACTAAAAGAAATGAAACATGATGAGGTTTCTGCTACACAAACACACTTTCTGTAGCCCTCACAGATGTACTAAGCCCTTAGAATTTAATGCGACAATGTACAATTCATCACTGCATGACAGGTAGGCCAACAGAATTGAACAACGCAAATGGCGCCATCAAAAAACCTTGCTAGCAGGCATCACAGTAAAAACCTGGCATTTTTCCATAAGCCTACGTCATGCTATGTTAAAATGGTTATGCTAACTAGTTCTTTTACATATTCGCTGCACATGACAAGTTCTGGGGGTTCTTACTCTCTGTTGGGTACATGTCTTGCTTTTATTTTAGCAAACAAAATTTATCGAGAGAAGTAAATCTATCGTCGTGCTGCCTGTTTTGCTTTTATCAGCTGCTACCACAGATCACTTCTTTGAGAGTGAATAGATAAGGGCAAATGAACTGCATGTGCTGCAGTCGAACCTTGGTACTATGAACACAGATATCGCTAAGTAAATTTAATATCTTTCTCAGGGATGCAATGAGTATACACTTATATAAATTGGATATACCGAATGTATTTTCACGTTAGATACAACTTTTTGAACGTGAGGTCCGACTGAATACAAATGGCGACAGTATGCCTCATATTCCTTAAAAAACCATAGCCCCACAAGCACATATTCCAAATGCAGTTTATGAATTTTTTTCCATGATCACATGACTTATCAAGTACTAACCTGCCAAAGTTACACACTTGCGTTATTCGAGAATATGAATACCTTTAGAAATGAAATCAATGTTTTCTGCTACTACAACTACTGCTAATGATAATACCTAATAATATATTAATAATAATAAAATAAGAATTTGATGGTGCAATGCGCATGGCTACATTACGCGAAGAGTAGGGTTTTTGTTGTTTTGTTGTGTGTGTAAGGTAGAATAGTTGGTGATAGAGCATGTAGAGATGAAGCCTGGGGGCTGCATTATTACATTTGGCTGAAAGTTGGAATAAAGTATGACGCTCATATTCAGGCATAGGTAGAAGCTCATATCCAAGTAATGGTACTAGATTGAATGATATCTGGCATCTCTAATATGCTATAGATTTTCCATTTCTTGCATTTAATTCACAGTCAGAGAGACAGACGCAGGCACGCAAAATGTGCAACATGCTTAATTATTGTCAACACGGTGTGCACATTTTAACTGGAGCAAGCTCTGGGTTTAACCACTGAAAAATTAGGTTTACTGCCATGAATGAACCTTTAGACGCACTTTTCCCAAGCACCTCTTTTTGTTTGTGCAAAACGACCCCGCCTCCTTTTGATGCATTCTTCTGCAATTCCTTCATGTTAGTGCCTGCTATACTTCCAAATTATGAAATGATTCAATAGACAACCATCCGTACATAAAAGCAGTTGCCGACAACTTGTTAACCACTTATGATCCTGAACAAAGAGTGTTTTTTTTTTTTTTCAGGCTGCTACCATGTGCATACAATTATTTCGAATTTTCATAATTATTCTATTATCACAAACAATGTTCTCAAAACACTGACTTACAAAAATTGTGGGGTTTAACATTCCGAAACTGCACAGCTATGAAGCTGCCGAAGCAGGGAACTTCGAATTAATTTCAACCAGCTATGGTCCTTTGATGTATGCCCAAGGAATGATACATGAGCATTTTTGTATGCTGCCTCCATCAGAACACGGCTACCACGACGCCACTCTATTGAGTACAAAGCAATAAATAGCCATGCATACAAGACAGAAGTTGCCGACACCTCTTATGATACTGAACAAGGTGTTTATGATACTGAACAAACACGGAAAATATCAAATGTGGTATTTCTCTTAAGACTCCTACCATTTGCAAGCATTTACTCTAGTGTTTTTTTGTGTTTATTTCTGCCAACTGTACTATTCTAATACACGATGGTCCCGGAACCTTCACTCTAATGCCCTTCAAGAAATAATAAAACAGACATGATTCAACGAAGCCACAGTAATGCAGCATCACGTGAAAAAAAAAAGAAAAAAATGAAGTCAACAGCTGCATATGGAGAACATGCCAGTGACAATCCGGCAAGCACAGCGAATCCGCAAGGAAAGGCCAGCTGTGAATTTGCCATACAGACAATGCAACCTGACAAAGCTCGCGCTGCATGCACAGCTATAACAATGAGCATGTTTTGGGTTTTCCTTTAGATGAAGTCAGTTTCAGCCACCGTGTAGCTTGGTCTAACAAATGCTGAACAACGCACATGGATGAAAACATGTTTCTTGTAATAGATGTGACATGTTTTTATACAGTTAACCACTGCCTGTAGGGCCTTGAGCACTTCGTGTGACCTTTGTAGTGCTGATGTCAAGCGTAACAACTGCAGCTGTAACCTAAGTCAAACTGAGTGGGGTAGAATCTGGCAGGTAATTACTCACACACCTTTTATGACACAACCATGAATAGCCGAACCAGTAAGTACAGTTTGAAAGTACACAGCTTGTAGAAGCAGGCTTTGATGCATTCAGGTGCAATTTTGCCGAGTAATGTTGAACAAAATGTGGTATATCAAAGTTTGCTTCGTTCTTGGCAAAGGTTCGAGGGGTGGAAGATACACTTAAACAGCGAAGCAAGTTGACGCTGCGACTTTGCGTCAACGGAGATTACAAAGGCACAACAGTGTGACAATCTGCACAACAAATGTCCGCATTCTTCTAGGAGTGAGTCACGTTTTGTCACCAATCACAAACCGGTAATGCGTTGCGAGGAGGTTGTTGTCCAACGCATGTAAAAACTCCACGTTCTGCGGTCGTTCCTATATTACCTGAGTATTTGTTACGGTTGCATGAGGCGCTCTTTAATCCGTTACCGTCTAACAAAGGCAGTCGAATGCTGGTTTCACTATTCGCACAGTTGCGAGCAAAACAGGCCACTCGTGATCATTTCGCAGCTGACTTAACATCGGCGCCCAATCAGTGCAAAGTGTCGTCGGGAAGTTGACAAGCTTTTGAAGCCGCACGGTGGGCTGAAGAGCAGCTGCTCGTCGAGGAGTGGCAATTCCTTGGGCAGCACCCTTTTTTCTGAGCTGCCCAGTTTCACAAGTCGGTGAACAGCCGCATAAAGATTGTACACAAACGACTTTCCCGAAATACCGGCCTCGACAAAACTTGCCGCTTTAAACTGAATCAGGCGGCGTCAACGCTGGGAAGTTGAGAGGAACTGAGTAAGCTGTCCAGCTTGGCTTCGTCGCGCAACCACCCAGTAGACGCAGCGGCTCACGACCGAAAGCGACGCTCATACAAACGCAATCGCAGCCGCCTAGGCACGGTGTGGCGGCTTACCGCACTTGCCTGAGCTGGGCGAAACTTAGATCCGGTCGCAGTTGGCGATTTACTGCTACCGTACGGTGCGTCACACGAGCATTAAAGGGTAGTTTTGGCAAAAAATTGCGCTCACCGATCGGCACAGCGTAGACGTCGCCATGCTAGGAAAGGAGGAAGTTACGTCATCGGCGATGGGAGCGCACACAGGTGATGCGTTGTGGCAGTCGCGTAAAACTGCTGTAGTGCGTTAAGTACGCTTAAAAGCTCTTTATTTTGCATTATTCAGTGAGTGATGCGTGTCGCCTAGCTTATGTATAATGATAGTTTTGCATGATGACGATAATAAAGTCATGTTACGCAAGTTGAGGCAAACGCGAGGCACGAACACGCAATAAAAAGCAGACGAATCTCCTGCCTCGTCGTAAAATGTTGTAGTTGTAATACAAATGATATTATATAATGTTACTTTTATCCAAAAGTAACGTTATTAGCAGTAATTTGTATTTAGCTGTGCACCTTTTTGACGTAGCGCGCGTTTGGTGGCAGCGCGATCGCTAGTGCCGACTCTCTTTCCTACCACGTTTGTGTAGCGTGTAGACGCGAAGTCCCTGGCTCACCGCTGTTCAAGTGTTTCGACGTGAAATAACTTGATTAAGTCGGCCAGAGGAGCGTTTCTTTAGGTCGTCATGGTAAGCTACCCTTGTCCGATCACCTCTTTCTTTAATTTTAGTTGGCAGTAATTGCACGATAGTCGTACTTTCGCGCGTGCGCTAGGCCTAGTGCCAAGCAACGTGCAACTGGTGTCTCGATTAAGCGTGCCTTGTTTGCATCGTTTTTGACAAAGGGTACTGAGTAGATCGCTTGATCTTTTCGTTTTGCGCCTGCAGTCTGCGTACAAGGACTCAAAGCCCGTCGATGACTCGCAAGCCTGGCCCGTCCACCGGATCAGGATCACATTGACGAGTCGTAATGTGGCCAGCTTGGAGAAGGGTGAGCAAAGACCGGCATGCTGGTAACGTTGTACCATCGCTTTGCCTGGCGGTTTAGCAAATTATTTCCCTTTCACGGTACAGGCAGAATTTCTGTTGATTGTGCGGTTTACTTCTCTCATTGCTAGTTAATACATTTATCATCGGCAAATTCACACGATCGAAGACGCTGTCGCCGATTGCTTGGCTAAGGGCGCACTTAATCAGAGCTGACAAAGTGGTAGTTTGGCCTTGAAGCACGCCAAGAAAACAAGACTAAAGACGAGGAACACGGAAGAAACACAGTTCTGGCTTACACCCTCATCTCTTATAGTGGTCACCTATGTGAGTGTGTCTGCCTATATTGCTGTGCACTGCCAGTCGGTGCTCTCACGTAACGTTGAAACATGGCAGTTTGGGCACGTTGGTATTCCATACTACTAAAAAAGCGCTAACTGCTCAAAGACTTGCATTATCGGGCTTTTCTGTGTCTGGTTCGCGTGTCTTTAATCGTCCTTATTGAATGCCAGTGTGCCCAAGCTGCTACCCTCTCTGAAAGTGGCCTTTGGCTGAAGAGAGCACATAGTTATCGCCGTGTTTGCTCTCATATACGAGTCGAAGTTGCCGAAAGTGCGGCAAGTTTGACAGCACTATTCATGTGTTGTACCGTGTGCATCACATCGCTGCTAGTCTCCAGCTGAAAAAAAAATCACAGCATATCCACGGGGTGAATGATGATGAGTGGGCGAAGCTCTGGAGGGAATCATCGGATCTCCCGCTTAAGGGAGATCTGAGTGAGTTTTATGCGCAGCCAAGACTTTGAAGTCACATGCTTGGCTGACTTTTGGAGGTACAGGAAAGAGAAAAGGTGGAGGCATCACGGAACGGTCACTTGCAAAGGTTGGGTCCATGATGTCGTGCTCCTACCTATAGTTGGTCAAGAATGAGCACCAAGTGTCCCTCAACGGAACATGTAAACATACATCTGAAAGTGTTCTTGTTTCATAGGAAAATTGCTCTGGACTATGCTCCTACTACGGCTGTACACTTCGGAAGCCTGTACAATTGTCTAATGTTTCATGATTGTACCATTTTTTGCCACTGCCAATTGTGTATGTTAGGGACTCAGGCAAACGTCTGAAAGTTTTCTTGGCACAAGTAGACGTGTCTAATGTCATTATTCGCAGTTGGTGGTTGCAGTCTGCTGAGCTCATCATCAGGTCACATGATCGTACTAGAACACATGCCTCACAAACCACAAAAGCAACACGGCCCAGTAGACGACGCTAGCACAAACGCGTTAGAAACGTGCAGTACTCTCTAGTAAGGGGGAGCGGCCACAGCGTCTTACGCAGCCATTTACACAAGCCAGGACGTGCACCTCGTTTGCCGACGCCATCACATGACTGCTGAGAGAGTATACCCCCCGTATTCATTAACGCTCCTCGACTTGAACTTGACTTGCCACCGCCTTGGGCAGCGCGTTCGAAACGCGTTGAAGGTAAGGCGGAGAGGCCACAGCGTCTTACACCAGCTTCTTACACGGGCCATAACGCGCTAATACAAACGCGCTAGAAACGCGGCCTTTCGTTAATGTTGGGTATTTATTGCCATCGTGGTGCGTGTGTCTATGTGCGCTTCGTGGTGTAGTGGGCTAACGCCGCGCGCTCGGAAGCGAGGGGTCCCTGGTTCGATTCCGCGCTACGGACACAACATCGAAATTTTTTTTCTCATTTTTCTCAGACTGGTTACACACTACTACTACTACGACGGGGACGGAACGGGTGCCGCTATAAGGAGCTTCGCTCCTAAAAGCTGTAGTTGTCACTGCTGCATAGCACCCACTCCTTCTCTCCCCTCTTTTGCCTCCCTCATGATTTCACTGCATCAGGGGATTCTTTCTTGTTCCAGGCATGGCAATAGCACAGGCTTGGCATGCCAAACCTTGAAGCATGTTTACTCAAGATTGAAGGCCTTTGGGCACGTTTGAGCTGTTTGTGTAGGCTTTTTGCTTGGAGGACCCTCGGCAAACTTGTTGCAATATTCTGCCTGTCAAACACCCTGCTATTTAAGTGCACTTAACATTTTCTATGCAACTCCGCTTGGGAGGAATTGTATGTGGTATTGCTATGCTTATACGGGCTTTATGTGTGATTGCTAGGGACCACAATAGGAGTGCTGTAGCAGCATTTTATTATTTTTGAATATTTGATGACTCAAGCCTTTGTAGTGTCTCTCTTCCAGGATGTACAGGTTACAATGAGTGCGAATAATAGGTTCAATGGAACGGCCCAGTAGACGACACTAGGACACGGCTCTGACCGATGTGTGTCAATGCTTGCGTGGCATGGTTTATATATTTAGGACTTGCAGTCCATTGTCCCGGTTGGTTACAAGAGGGTGCAGCCACAGGGTTGATAGACCTTGCTTTTCCTGTGCAGTGTGTGCTGACCTGATCAAGGGCGCCAAGGACAAGGAGCTTCGGGTGAAGGGACCCGTGCGAATGCCCACCAAGACCTTGCGTATCACCACCCGCAAGACGCCCTGTGGTGAGGGTTCCAAGACCTGGGATCGCTTCCAGATGCGCATCTACAAGCGTGTCATTGACCTGCACTCGCCCTCGGAGATCGTCAAGCAGATCGTATCCTTTTCGGCGACGAGCTTAAGTTGTGTGTTTCACTGGAGACCACTGGCATTTCAAGAGTATGTCGCAGCACATTTGGTTGTTCTCCTGCCACGCGATGGAGAGCGTGCACCGAGACAGTGGCAACATGCTGTGGAAGTGACTGGCGTGCTGGCTGTAGCAAACAGCGGCAAGCAAAAGCATTGTGCGTGCTGTAAACAAATCTCCCCTTGCAAGCTTTTTTGTCCTAAAAGTACAATACATTGATTCTTATTAGTGTGGTGACCTGTCAATTGCAAGTGCGCACGGGAGAATGCATGGTTTCTCAGTTAGGGCAATGCACAGTAGCACGCAATGCATGCTCTGGCCATCGGGGGCACTCACGCGGCATGCCGCCACATCCCTTTGTGTGCTGGATGGTCTCTATGTCAGAACTAGAGAAAGGTTGCTTGAGCAAATCATTCTGCCACCCACCAGAGCATTTGAAGGCTGGAAGTGGCAACATGTCAGTACTTCTGTTGTAAACATGGCAGTAAGCAAGGCGTGTGGATGCCGCAAAAAACAACGAAAGTTGCTGCAGCCGTGTCACCTGAACTTCAGATTTTGGTCATGCTTTCACCTTTAAAGTGAAGAGCATCTCCCAGCACTCTCAGCAAGTGGGGTGCACTGTAAGAATTGGGCCGTATGCAACACGAGAGTGTGGTATCATAGTTCTTGCTTCCAGGTTATCACGTGCAGGTACGTTGCATGTATACCAGGTTCGAAAATTCTTTTATGACCATATGTCATTGTTTCTTTGCTGAAATTGCAGCTAAAGTACATGATGTAGACAAAGATCATTGTGACAACCAGTTATAAAGCTTAGCTGGGATAATGTAAACTATTACCGTGTGGGATCTTATTGCCCCCCACCCCCTGCTGTGCTGTCAACTGTGTTAGCTAAGCCGACGTGCGGCCATTGTTATTGAGGGTGCGAGAACATCCACACATCATTTTGTTGATACAAGAGATTACTTTTGGAACATAGCTAAGCTAAATGATATACATCTGTTGTTCTTGTGTCAGGTGCAGGACCGTCTGGCAAAGGCATGAGGCAGACAAGTTGGTATAGCTGGCTGTCATGGGAAGTCTAGTTCATTCAACACAGTGTTAGAAGGTAAAATCATGAAGGCCACTATGTCTAGTAAGATGTTTTCTCATTCAATTAGTACTCTCTAATGCACACCTGAAGTGTCCCTGCTAAGAGGTTTATGAGAAACGCGACCTTTGATTCGAGTATTTGCTACACAACCTTGGCTACATCACGTGAATGTGAAAACACTCGTTCAGATTTCGGTTAACTAACATTGCTTGAAACTTGGGTCTCATTTGTTGCAACATGTTCAGTTTTAATTCTCAACACATAGCGTTGCAGTTTATGAGAGGAGTGAACTATGACTTATGATGTGTTTCATTGCAATGCTGTCTGGCATTCTTTAACCCAATTTGCACAGACATCCATCAGCATCGAGCCTGGTGTCGAAGTTGAGGTCACCATCGCCGACTCTTAAGCTGGGTCCATATGCCGCCATCATGACGGAAAATAAAGACCTCTGACGTACTTTGTACAGTAGTAGCAGTGCTTGTCTGATTGCAGAAGGCTGAGCTGTGCATGGGGGGAAGGAAAGAAAGGACTGAGCGCAGCATGGTAAAATAGATGGCGAAAAAAGCCAGTCCAGTGCGTGATCATGTCGCCATTGGCTTTAGTGTCACCCACCATTGTGCTCAACGTGTGCTCTTCCAAGAAGTCAACAGGTCCGGCAGCATTGTGCTGTTGCTGCACTTGGGCATTGCAGTGAAGACGATAAATGTATTTGTTACAATAAACAATCGGAAGCTGCAGAGGCAGATTGGCAGCAGATGTGCACAGAGCAGTTGGCAAAGCACCCGAGCAAGCTTGCATCAATTTAACCCTAATGTGACCCACATGCACTGGGCCGAGTTGGCCAAGCGCAGCCAAGACTTTGAAGTCACATGCTTGGCTGACTTTTGGAGGTACAGGAAAGAGAAAAGGTGGAGGCATCACGGAACGGTCACTTGCAAAGGTTGGGTCCATGATGTCATGCTCCTACCTATAGTTGGCGACGGGTCAAGAATGAGCACCAAGTGTCCCTCAACGGGAACATGTAAACATGTGCCAGCGAATTGAATCGCTTCGTATTACGGCAGTCCCCGTCTCTTTTCTAATCCTTTGTATCACATTCCTGCCTTATCCTTTCCGAGAAACCCTTTGCTCTGCTCGGGGAGCTTTTTGTGTGTCGGGTGTGAGTGCAGGGTCTGTGAAGAGATCACTCGGTTCATTTTGCCTTTCCTGGCACATCTCTACAGTGGCGCTCACCCTCAGTTAAAGGGGGGGGGGGGGATGTTGCTATCCACTTTTCAAAATGGTGAGCTGTTCTTCGTGCCCACAGTTGGGAGATATTACGGCAGTTAACAAGTACTGGGTGCATGACCATGGGCTCCCCCTTTTCATGCAGGTGGCATTTATAAGAGAACTATTTCTAGTCAAGTGCAGAGGTACAAATTGCAGGTGCATCATGCTCTTTTGGGAGGAGCTTCTCCCACACTCTTATAAGAGACTATAGACCATTGTTTACAGACCCTGGCAACCTTCCATTGTACCTCACAGTTGGTAAGAAACCGGCAAGCTGTTGTAGTGGGGTAATACTTGCTTACGTACTACTTGCTTATAATAATAACATAATACTTGTTTATGTTCACCAGTTTTCCTTTGCATCTAATGACATTTACAATTAAATTTGTCATGGTGTGCATTTCTTTAGAAAACATAGGAGGGTCATACATAGTTCAAACTTTAAAAAGTTTTTTTTTTTTGTCAGTATATTAGGCTTTTATTATTCCATGAAGAATGGTGTTTTTATGCACAAGGAGACCATAAGTTGGCAAAATAAAAACGCTAATTCAGACTTGCTCAAAATATTTTGTTTCTTGCTCGGGACACATTCTGACTCAGCCAAAATTCTACTCGTCCAGGCTTCACTCAGACTCTAGTGCCTAGGACCCACTCGAGCTCATACAGACTCGACTAGCAGGTCGGTCTGAGTGAGTTTGCTGACCTATGCGAGAGACCACCGTAAAATCATTTGTTACCCATTTTATTCAACAGACAAGTGTAAATGGCATTTTTCTGCAGTAGCAAAATGAAATTTGTTAGGACACTTCATCACAGCGGCATCTTCATTGAAAACAAGTTGCTGTCTAGAACTTTTGCAATGTTTTACTTGCTTTCTGTTAGCGTGACAAGATTTCTCCTAAGCAGCTTGCCTTGTGCTGAAGAATAGTGATCTGGTAATGGTCAGGTATTAAATATAGTCCTTTTCAGGAAATAACTTTTGCAAGTAGCTCGGTATGGAAGCGAGCACTTTCACAACTTGTGCTTGCATTACTTCTTCCTGCAAGTACTATAGCTCTGCTTGGCATGGAAGTTTCACAATTTCTGTTTTGAGCAGACAGGTGACATACAATAATGTCATTGGTGGAAAAGCAGGAACTGAGTTGCAACATGTGGATTTGCTGAGCACATGCTTTTGCAAGCCTCGGTTGCCTAGGAATGCAGCAGTGGTTATATGCGCTTAAAACAGGCAAAGGAAGAATACTTCGTGGATGTGGGAGCCTGATGGGCAAAGTGTTCTTGTTTCATAGGAAAATTGCTCTGGACTATGCTCCTACTACGGCTGTACACTTCGGAAGCCTGTACAATTGTCTAATGTTTCATGATTGTACCATTTTTTGCCACTGCCAATTGTGTATGTTAGGGACTCAGGCAAACGTCTGAAAGTTTTCTTGGCACAAGTAGACGTGTCTAATGTCATTATTCGCAGTTGGTGGTCGCAGTCTGCTGAGCTCGTCATCAGGTCACATGATCGTACTAGAACACATGCCTCGCACACCACGAAACCACGGTGCACTGTAAAACATGCTCCTCATCTCACAATTGCAAGATTTTCATTTAAAGATGCATTTCCCTGTTGATGGAGTGGGCTACGTTGGGCTACAGGCATGAAGATGGGCTGATGGCTGCTTAAAACAAGCATCTTTGTACATGGCTGTTAATGCAACTGTACATTATCCTGTGAATAAGTGGGCACATTCAGTTCTGTGGAGTTAATAGAAAAGCAAGCAGATTCATTGTATGCGAAGTGAGTATCCATTTTGCATTATAGTTGGTGCACTGGCAATCAAATGTTCAGTGTCTAAATGCAGAAAGAAAATTAAAGGTATAATGAATATGTGCCCTGTGACCTCATGCATGCTTGCAGTTAGCTGCGGACATTTGCAAGGGTTGCTGCAAGATTTGAGTATGCCTTAATTTTATGGTATATCCTCAACTTGTGAGCTCAAATGTAGCAAGTTAATTCTACATGCACAAGATGGTCATGGTAGCTGCTGAGCCAATTAGCACTGTTGTCTTGTTATCTTTCAGTTATTTAGCCATTAGTGCTGCAGTATACCTGAATTAGTTGGGTATATTGCGTGGCTCGAATGCAGAGCTAGTAATATCAAACATTACTGCTGGTTGATTGCAAGCAGCATCGCTGCTGCAATTATCGTTAATATGTTGTCAGGTTTATTACAGCAACTTGTGTTGAGATTCACCTCACTTTTTCATTCTACTAAACTTCATTAGCCATCGTAGCATCCACACTTCTAGTGTACATAGTGCCAGTGGTTGGAACTAGCTCTGTGCCCTTGAAGGAACATCAATAGAAATAACCTAAGCAGCAGTAAAATAAACTTATAGAAGCTCAAATCAATCTTGTCATCAGCAGATGCTCTCTAAGCCAGAAAAGATGGCGGGAAAAAGAAAAGGGGGGGGGGGGACAGGTGGCGACATTACACAGAAGTTACACCATCAGTACACATCTGATCAGTGCTAGTCAAGTGCTTGCATACAAAAGAAAAAAACTGCACTGCATTGCCGAGATGGTGAATGAACCTGTGAATTTGTGTGAACTTAATCTACACAAAAACTGATATGCGTGGAAATGCCATGTAATTCGGGACATCGCAACGATGTCACTGATACAACAAAACAGCTCGGTCTCAGAACACAAGAACTTAAGTTTGTCTTCGTGAATAATTCACCTTTTCCAAAGAGGAACGCCAACAGAATCGTGAATCTGCTAGCATAGATGTATTTATTGTTTTAATGCTTGGTTTGTTGAGTTCTCACATGCTCTTAGGATACCAGCCTTGATTTTCCAGGAATTTAACTAAAAAAAATCTACTATATCGAAAATCTGTATAGCTTTGAGTATTAACTGCATAATGCAAATATATTGCCGCCGACAGGTGTAGAAATAGGAGTTTAATTATGTGGAAATTTTGCTTCATTCGCTCAAACTGCTGCATTGAGTGCATAGCGGAATGGTATGGACTTAAATGTTGAAGTACTGAAGCACAATTTTTCTTCTGAGCATTGCAAAATATATTATGTCCTAAGTACAAGCAATGTTCCAAAATGACATTGAATGGGGTTGGCATCAGTGCAGTTTGTTTGCCGTGATCTTGTGTTAATGGGCACCTTTGTGTAGAAATGTTCACCTAAGCTGCAGGTAGCATAAACTTGTCAAATCACAAATCAATCTTGCCATCAGCAGACTCTTTATAAGCCAGAAGTGATAGAAAATTGAGAGTTAGTTGAAGTACTTAAGTCAGGTGGCAGCTCTTAAGTTCATTCAGCCATGGTGCAAGTGACGCTAGAAGCAAAGGATGAGACAGCGTTTGTTTTTTAAGTCTTTGTTTCCTTCATGTTGGTTAAGCGTAAGCATGCGGCACTAGTTCTCCTAAGTTATACTCTTGGTGAATCCCTTTGTTACCAATATTGTAAAGTAGTGAGCAAATATGTCTGAAATTTCTATAAAATATGAGTGCCTTATAGTAAAATGCCTAGCTCCAAAAGAAATCTTCACTGTAAGCACAAGATTTGAATTCTAATGGTGCTGCCCACAGCAGTCTTGGTGGCTACACTAAGGCACATTTTCTGTTGCGTGCAACACCCTTATTCTCGCATGTCATCAGAAAAAGATCCGCAACTGCACGAACATACTCCTAGTATAAGAATTGTGTGGTCCCAAATGTCACAATGCACATTGTGTGAAGTGCCCTTAGTATCTGTAGGCTTCAATCTTCATGCACTGGATGAAACAGCTCTAAGAACTTGGGACAAGCGACTGTAGCTTTGCCCACCGCTAGTTTTCGGCACTTCACGATATCCTTTTACAGTCTGTGTCACTGGTGCTTGAAGAATCCTTTTGTGCACGTGCCAAGCTGCCCAGCTCTTGCAGTGCCCTGTCCTATTCACAGATTGTCCATGTGGCATGCTCTAACCTCCCAGTCATGATGATGGCCATACAGCCTTTGCGCTCTTCTCCAGTATCGACTTGCTTGTGTGTCGTATGCGTTTGGAGAGCGCCTTGAACCACCATGTATCGCACGCCACTTCTTTGATGACACGGAAACTGGGCAAGGGAGTTGTACCAACACACCTGTGTGCGGGCGTCTTTTCTAACCCACTCTACAGCTAGCGTAAACTGCTGAAGGCAGCCGTGTACAGCACTACCGCTTGGTTTTCACGAACAGGCACTCGTGGTTCCAGAGCACCATTCCGACTCATATGCCACCAGAGTTCCGTCTTAAGACCACGTGGTGTGTCACGCGTTGTCCAAGCGAGCAAGCACCAACAAATAAAGGAAAGGCCTGCAGTTACAACAGTGGAGGGAGGCTATGAAATCGAGTCGTAGACGGAGTCACTGTCCATGTGGGACGTTCCATAGCCGTCGTCGCCCACTGGTTCGAAATCCTTGGCAGCCTTGATGGGAAGCACGTCCCTGGCCATCAGGTACCGGGGAGTCCTACTGGCGCGGGGTCTCGGTATGGACTCGTATATGTGGTCCGTCGTGGACGCGAACAGCCTTGTGGAAGCGTTCGGTCCAACCGTCCGGAACACCCCGAGCTTCTCGAACTCGTCGGCCGTCTCGGAGCCGTCACCGGAGGCAAACTTGGCTGCCGCGCTGGCTTTCTTTGAGGAGGACGACCTGTGCAGGGACCAAAGCCTCTTGAACGGGTTGCTCGACGTCGAGGACGTCGGAGGACTTCTTGGACGACGTGGACATCTGGGACTTGAGCGTGGGAACGCCGGATGAAGAAGGCAGGTCGGCAAACGAGCAGGCCGACTTCTTGCTAGCCGAAGAGAGGGATTTCTTGAGGGCCGTCGCGCGGCCCTGCGCCTGCAGCTGGTGCTTTGGCACCACGTGATGCGCCACCTTGATCTCGCTGCGCCACCTGTCGGCCTCCTCAAGGCAGTGACGCAGCATGCGGTTGTACAGTTGGCTCGACTTGCCCATCTTGCGTGAGTCGCGCTCCGGCATGAAGGAAAAGGTGGAGCCCATGTCGATCTCTAGCAGCGTGGGCCGACCTTCCTGGAGGCTGCAGGCGAGCACCACCTCCTGTTCCTGCGGAACAGCGTGGGACAGCAATGCGTGAGACAGGTGTGCTTATGCATAATGAGACAAGCTCAAAAGAAAAGCTCACAGGTGTTAATGCTATATATACACTTAAAAGACTGCAACGCGTTTTCGTTGGTGCCTTCATATGATTCTTCCGCCGACTGCATTGTCCCCTCTCCAACCAATCCGCTCCGCTGTGTCCCCTCTCTGCAACAGACTCCACCCTCACGTGACTTCTTTTCCACTTCCCGCGCCAGCAGCCTACCTCCTCACCCATTGCTCAAAACTCGCAAACATTGAACTTCAGACTCATCGAGTGAACTGATGAATGCTAATGCTGTGAAATGAATGCGCACTTAAATAAAATGCGCGCTACCTGGCGTCGCAGCGTGCTATATCCATTCTACGCTGCGCGTTAACTGTGTTTTTCTTTCTTCTACGTGGTTAATGAACCAGTGGGAAACTATGGAACGTATATATTTAGCGCGGTTATCGTGCTCTTAGCAGCAGCGTAGAAATAGACGCGGCGATGATGCTACTCCGAGGAATGCTTTCCTCCAGCGGGCGGTCTTCACTGCATGTGCAAAAGGTGTTGGCAGAGCACGATTCCAGGAACCTCAAGTGCCGTCGCTGTATAGTGGCAGTGCGCGCTCAGAACGAAATGTTTTTCGTTCTGGTTTCTAGTTTCGTTCCGCTGAAAAACGTTCCATTCTGGTTCTGATCCAGAACGAAAAAAGAAATTATCCGTAACGGTTCATAACGGTTTTGGTTCGCATGCAAAAATTTTCAAAGCAAAGTAACGATAAAAACATGGTAATAATTTTTCTCAGTAAGTGAATTCTGAGATCATGCTCAGTGTCTTGCATCGTGATTTCAGAAGTAGCACGTCAACGAGTGTACTCGCCGTAATTTGAGACCGCTGTTCCGATAAAACGAACTCAAACGAAGGATAAAACTTTGGTAACAAAGCGTTGTACCCGTAGACAACGAAACGATAAGCTCTTATCGCGCAATAAGACATGGGTTTTGCTATGATGCCGATCTATTAGTGCACCGAATGACAGGCTTAGATTAGTAGAGCGCTCGACTGGCTATCACTCACACTATGCCTGCCTGAGATAAGCGCTTATGCGGACCACTGAGATATACATTGTCTGATGTCGGTTGATTCGGATTGCTGACTTTCCCCTGGAATCGAAAACTGATCAAAATTATTTCGGTTTCACTCCGAAACAAAATAATAAATAACGTTTCAGTTCCGTTTTCGTTCCAGTCAAAAATATCGTTTTGTTTCGTTTTTGTTTTCGTTCCGTTCCGGCGCACTAGTTTCGTGCTCCTTCCTCGTCTGAATAGGCACAGTTCTTCGTGTATATATGTGCTCAGCAGTCGAAGCACAAGCGTAATAGTAGACGGTGCGTCAAAGCAGCACGGCCAGTAAGAAATACCGACTGACAGAGCTTCTGCCCGTCTGCAAAGGTATTTTGTAGCACGCTGAGACTACGCTGGTTGAGACTGCGTTTGTTTGCACTTTGTGCTAGTTGCTGCAGGTAACATATTACGAACAGCAGTCCTGCGTTCGCTTCCGCAGAGTGCCACGGGAACATACGCATGAGCAGGACATATGAAATATTCATGTTCGCGTTGCTGGTGAAAAAAAAATGTAGGAAGCTTTAGAAGTATATTGTACACAATGTTAACATGCATGGGCTAGCCGCCTTCTATACTAAAAAAAAAAAAAAAGCATAGAGCTGGGTAAGGGTATAGCGCATGCGCCGTGTCGTTGGTCCTATCAGGTGTTCTCCGTTCTTCCAGGAGGAAGAAAAATGACTAGGAGGAAGCGTCACGGGACAATTATGAAGCCTAGTTATAAAAAGAAATCAAAGGAAGGATCATGCGAAATAAGCCCTGGTCACGGAGCGCTGACAGGGTATGGGGGAGACTCCATGATTGGGGGAGAAAAAAAAATCTACAACAGTTTCCAGGGGTGCTGTTCCCCTGGAAACTGTTGAACACTGCCACATTCTACAATGTTGGCGTTTTAAGCCAATCCGAGATGCCGTAGCAGCCCTGTAAGCCAGAGAAGGCAAGGTGGCGAATATGACAGCCTCCAGAATAACACCTGTCCTCAATTATGATTCCTGGCGCCTGCACCCTCTCTGACTGACTCCAGACCATGGAGGAAGGAAATGAACTAGGAGGGAACATTGTGTCACGCAGCCAGCCTTGGCAAGCCAACTCTCCGTGAAAGCAGTCCCTTCCTTTTTCATTCGAAAAGCCAGCCCAACACGTGACCCCCTGAGAGTTAGCGTATTGGCCGAGAATGTTTGGTTTCCGGGATCTTTTAATCAATATGCATTTCGGCCCTTATTCTAGCAGACTACAGTATAGACCACTTATAACGTATGCTTATAGTGCAGGACCGGATATAGTGCGGTCTTTTCAGACTCCCGTTAATTTTCCCATAGCACTCCGTGTATACACGTATCGCTTATAGTGCAGTTGCGGGAAACGAAATACCTATTACAGTGCGGCTGCCTGGGAATGCGGAAGTCAACGGAGACGGCGAACGCTCCCCTCAAACGGGCGCCCCAAGGAGTGCTCGAGGAAGAAAGAGAGACAAAGTGGAGGAGAAGGGCACGTGGTGCCAACGAACAGCCAGTGAGGCTGAAACCAGAATCTTGAGTGCGAGTCGTGAAATATGACGGCGCGCATAGCGAGCGAGGGCCACGAAACTGCCAACGCGCGCTTCACGATAGCGGCAGTAAACGAAACTTCAGGGAGCGGGCGGCGCCGGCACGGCGAAGGGCGCACGCGGAGACCGTGGAATGTGAGGGAGGAGGGCGACAGGGAAGCGGATTTCGCCTCGGCAACTCCGCCGCTTCGGTGGCTCCCCTCGCCCTCCCTCGTAGCTCCCTCACTTTCGACTGTCACCGTGCGCGCCCGCCGGCCGGCCCGGCGCCAGCTCCCCGAAGTTTCGTTTTCTGCCGTTATCCGGAAGGGGGCGTTTGCTGGCATGGGCAGTTTCGTTGGGCGGCCTGGGACAGCGCCGCTGCTTCCCGCTTCGCCGTAGCCGCAGCGTGCAAGGTCAACACGTGGCTAGAAAGTAGAGAAAGCATAAAGGAGAAAGAAGGGTTCACTGCCATTTTCTACGCGTGGCTACGGTAGGCTACGGTAGCGTGGCTGAGACGTCGGCACGTACACGCATGTTCCGGCGCAAAGCAGAATCGGCGACCTTGCCATTTGGGAGAGGGTCAAATTTCCGCCGCGTTTTTTTTTTTTTTTTTTGTTCGCGCGCGACATTGAGGGGTCCTGTACATTGAATGCAAACGTTCTAGCCGCATTCCTCGACTGTCGCATACGCGTGGCGGCTCGGTGCACATGTTTTGCATATGTGCGGGCCTTGAAAATTGTTGGTTTGGTTATAGTGCGGTACCGCTTATAGTGCGGATATTCGCGACTCCGGCGACTTACGTTATAAGCGACTAGCGGGACCACTATAACCTAACACGCTTTCTCACGTGAGGATCACGTGGCGGGCTTCAGTCGCGTTGTACAAAGCTCCCTCCTAGGCCTTTACTTTCTCCACGCTCCAGACGTGAACACGGGCGAATGTCGACAGCGTCCACATAGTCTCGTCGATGAGAGAGAAAGCAGGGAGGTCAACCAGACGAGCGTCCGGTTTGCTACCCTACACTGGGGGTAAGGAAAAAGGGGAATAGAAAGAGTAAGAGAGTGAGCACTGTGTTTACGTGGGAAGATGCACAGGAACACTATAAGCGGTCTATAAAACCGGTGCACTTCAAGTACTGTTCGCTATTTGTGCCAGTGATGGATGTGGCCACGGTCCAAGTGCATCTTTGACTCAGAGAACGGTTTCGAGTCCAGTCGGTTTAAAGTTAATTGCCTGGAAGAGAGAGAGGCGTTGAAGGGCAAGCGACGTTTATAGACGCACCTGTACGTGTTCGAGCCTGAGGATTCCGGTGAAGGCCGTGGGCGTGCGCAGCAGCGGGCCGCACACGAGGCGCACGGTGATGGGCACCCTGGCGAAGCGCAGCAGCTGCGCCAGCGGGAACACGTGGTTGGGCGATCGGGACGAGCGGCGCGCCACCGAGTAGAACTTGCCCCGGGAGGCGAGCGGCACGAACACCACGTCGCCCGTGGCCGCGTGGCAGCACTTGGCGTAGCGACACTCGGCCGGCGCGGGGCGCAGCATGCCGACGCACGTGGCCCGGATGTTGACGTCCTCGTACACGCCCAGGAAGCCCAGCACCTGCCCGGGGAGAACCTGCACGAACGTTAACGAAATTGATGAGTGCATAACTTGAAAGAGCATATATGGTTGGGCATGTTGGTAATCCATAGCAGAGTCCTTCCATGTGGAAGGACTCTGTTCATAGTAACACTTTGAAGGACTCTCTCCTGTGTTCATAGTAAGGATAGCAAGGACTCTGTCTTCATTGCAAGGACTCTGTTCATAGTAACACATGGAAGGAGTCTGTCCATAGTAAACCACCTTTTTTTTTTCGTTTTATTTAACGCACAAAGTAGAACACAGGACTGAAAGATAGCGCTGTGTCCCCGTCGTTCCTTTCAGTCAAGTGTTCTTCTTTGTGTGCTAAAAAAAGAAAGAAAAAAGAGTTATGATAACTGCAGTTAGTTGAAATGCGTCTTACTACCGCTGTACTGCAACTATATGTCAGACCAGAAATAAGCACCAACCAACACGACTTCTCTGTAGTTTATTGGAGTGATCGGCCAAAAAGAGGCAGCCGGGGTGGGTATACCATGAAAAAAGAAAGCTAGTTTTACCTTGATCGTGTATGCACACTGTGCACAGAATACCGGGCTACTTGAGAGAATTCGACTGCAGTAACAATGCTGGTGGCAACAGCCTGGGACGCTTTGCCACAACGCGTTATAAACGTTTCTGCCTTATGTAGGTGTTATCGTCGAAGAGAAATAATTAAAACTGCATGTGGACGATTACCGCGGGCGCTGCCAACGCCCTACAAGTGAGCTGAATATGGTAGCTTTGTGGTCCTTTCTAGTCAAATATTTCGCCACAAGAAGGCGCCACCAACGCGGCGTATCGCATCTACGTCACCGGTAAACCGCGGTCTTCCGTAAGTCGTAATAGGTTACACGGACAGGCTAAAACTAACGACTTTCAATGCTCTCAGGCGAACGCCGGGTAGCAGCAACATATTTTTTTTAGTAAACGTGTTGCACTTTACAGAATAGCGGATACGTTTGCGTGAGCGACCGAGTTGGTGGCGTCATCCTATGTCGCAGAGTTTAATGTAGAGGGCAGAGAGCCAGGTCATCCATTCTAATGAAAGTTTCAGTCGAACACCGCCTAACCATATTCTAGTGAATAGCAGTCGTAGAACAACAAGGGATGCTGCTGGGGCCATCGACATTCCTTTGGGACCATTGTTATTCACTTCAAGCCTCCATATTCCCGTCAGCTTCGTCTTGTTTGGATTTCAAGCATACATTTTAGTTAGCTGCTGGCGTAACAAGTCGACAGTGATCGTCGCATGAAGTGTGTGTGTGTGTTTTACGTTGACGAGTTGGTTTACAGTTGGTTCTTTATAGCAACACGATTACGCCGCTGCCTAAAATTTACACCAGGAGCAAAGTGAAATATACTTAGTTACTGCAATACTAGCTCTCTATTTGTCTGACTGAGCTCTGTGCCACCAGGTGGCTGCACCATGCAGGCCGCTCACGTTTACACCTCCGCCCCTCCGGTAAAACACCCAGTCCGCCTGCATTTGCCGGAATACAGGGGAAGCTAAAACCTCAATAATGACAGCCGAGCGTGCAATACGCACCACGGTGCGGCTGTACTCGGCCCTGCCGGTTTCGTGGCTGTGGCCCAGCAGCCGGTAACCTTGCAGGGGCTCCCTGGCCAGGAAGTGCGACACCTGCGCCAGCGCCACCTGCTCCAGGCAGCTGAAGTAGCCCGCCGTGTGGCCGTCTTCAGAGATTATGGCGAACCAGCCTGCGCAGGAACACATATACACGCACATAAGTTTGCGGGAACGTACGCATAAAAAATGATTTTAAACTACAGCAAAGTAGAAAGCTCGGCGGTTTATAAGCGCCGGCTTCCAAGGCACATTCTAAAAGGCGGGTCTAAGATTCTGTGCCGTCTGTTTCTTTTCGTTAAGCGCATTACAACAGACAGGTCTTTGTCACTGATCTTTTCCTGCGCCCAATTACGTCTCAGTTCGGAAATGAGCAAAATAATAAAGGGATTGGGGGGCCCTAATTTTTTTAGCCGCACACACACACACACACACACAAACACACACACACACACACACACACACACACACACAAAAAGAAACTAAGAAGCCAGAGAAAGCACAGGGAAAATTAATCGTTACGTTGAATCGAAATGCAGACATAATAAGGTATAAGGAAATGGAAATTGTCTGTTTCGACTGAAAGCGATACATTCACACGGAAAACAAAGTATTATATAACTATTATAGAAGTAAACTTCGTAGTTTTCTGTAGTTCGTGGATAATAGCCGGCGGTGATGGCGAAAATTGGCCCCGAGTGTCTATATAATTGAAATAGAGGATCTTGTAAATGATAAATAGCTGCTTTCAATTATTTGGTGCAAGCAACAAAATTCTTAAATCGAGACAACAAATTCGTAGGCTGCCTAAAAGCGAGGCACTCGTCAAGAATGGCGGCCAGATGTGGGGAAGAAGTTGGCCCGTGCGTATCGCTAAGGAACAAGTGACTCTGCCACTTCAGAATCAGATTTTATCACTATATATAAGGTTGTTGTAGTTGTTGAATTGGGACCTCCATCAGGACTTGGGACTTGCATCGGTTTTCCCCCTTAGAGACTCCAATAAGAGCTGTTATCTGTTCGCACAGAAGCGAAAATTGGACAATTTCGTTAGTGATCGATTTTTTCGTATCCAAAACTAATATAATAGCAAAGACTGCTCGATTCGTATTCGAAACTTCTAATATTCACACACCGCCAATCAATATTTATTCGAAGTCCACCAGAACCATTCCGTTACGCCACGAGCTGCCGAAATCCAGAGTCAGTATCACTGTCAAGAGCCGAGTTTACTACTTCGTAAAAAAATAGTAATAATAAGTTGATGGAGTATTCTTTCAAAATGATATTTTCGCAAATTGTTCGGTAATACGTTGGCTATTAGAAAAGAAAGCGCCTGTACGTCAACGTGACGGCACTGATTTCAAAGTATTTTCTCGTATTTGGACCGTTGTGGCTGAGTTGCTTGAAACTTACTAAGCGCTGTCTTCGGCTCTCTTACGCTGTAACCAATCTTTATTGATAGAAAATTAAGTAGGCGCTAGGAGGACGCTGTCAAAATACATGACGTCACGGCGGACTGGCGCGGAAACTTCACGGCGGCGTCGCCACTTATATTTCGTTTTTGCTGCTTTTCTGGCTTACCGATCCTCTTCTCGCGGTAAGACTAGCTTTCTGGGTGTAGTACGATAGTTTACTAAGACAGCTCGAAAAAATGTCACAGTTTCGCCCTAAAGGCGAAGCAATGAATGCGATAGCAACACAGCAATGTCATACGAAGTAAGGTGAGCGGCTTTGGTAGCAATATGAATTGTAGTAAACATGAGCTGATTAAGTAGCAGGTGTGCTGCGGCGTAAGTAGACCGACATGAAGAGACCACGAGGAAGGTGGTGGAACTTCTACTCTGCCAACAACCGCGCTCGTGTCGCCCGCACCGTCTCTTATCTCCCCACGGCTCTGACTTTTATGCGCCGTGCTGAGTTTCCGTTGAAGTAGACCGCAACCTTCGCCGCTGCGGCGTATATAGGCTTGTGCCAGCGGTTTGACAGCGTTGTCTGCAGTATTCAGTGTGATCTATTACGTTTGTTTGTGCGCGCTCACACCACCTTGTTCACATGAATAGTCGGGCCACATTTTCCAACGCACGCTACACATGCAATGCTGCCCGGAGGCGCGTCGGCAGTGAGAGCTACGGTGGTGTCCCTTGACGCGCTGCCCACGGGAAGCGCTTCTCATCAACACCCCGTCACAGCGTCATCGTCTCTCTTCATGCGTCTAAGGGCACACACCTGCTTACTTAATCAGTAGTTTACTACAATTCATATTGCTACCAAAGCCGCTCACCTTACTGTCGATGACATTGCTGTGTTGGCATTCATTGCTTGCCCTTAGGTGCCTACCCAACCAGAATCCTGTCCGTCACTTAACACGTAAGACGAATGCAATGGTTCATACCCCCCTAAACAATGGCTCATACCCCCGTAAGCAATGGCTCATACCCACGTAAGGCTGAGGCTACAGTCGCTCAGCAAAGTGGAGCGAACAGTGCATACCAGTCACTGAAATCACCCATACAACAAACAGAAAATCATACGTTTCAATAAGGAACAAGCTCAAAATAAGCATCTGAACAATCAATATAGCATTGTACACCCCCTCAGCAAATGTTGTCGTGGTTTTGCAACAGCTTCGCTGGACATCAAGGTTGATACGGACCGATAAGAGTTGACAAGGGTCGGATCATGTTCAATAAGGTTGATAACGACCGATGAGGGTTGATAAGGTTTTATAGTGGTCGAATCAAGTTTCATAACACTGATAATGACACCGGGCTGCGTGGAGATGAGCAAGTGGCACAATGCTTACGCATACTTAGACAACTCCCAGAGGAGTTTCTGCGTGAATTTTTCAGTACTAGCTTCGCCCACAAAACCGCACTGCCCGGGCCTCCACTAGTGCTTCCGCGCTATACAAAGTATCCTTGAGAGATGCCCACAATGAAAGAAGTTCGTCCCTGTCGTGACGTCACCGAAATGAACGAAGGTAAATTAACTGACGTACCCATACGAATTATTATTAACAGTCGTAGAACGAGGCCAGGGTATCGCTAAAGCAAACGTTTCGACATGGGGGCTTGTCTTCGTCAGAGCAGCATTGCAACTGCTCAAGTCACCTTGTCGAAGCGTCGGCTTCAGCGACATTCCGTGTGCTGTCAATCACTTCAAGCCTCCACCTCGCTGCGAACCTCTCTCTCTCGTCTTGGATCTACTAGTCTACTATACGAATTCTGTTCCAGTAGGACAACTGTTCAACAGGTGGTACTACCATACCTGAGCATGCGCAGGTAAGCTTTGTGTCTACTTTTCCGCCACAGTGTGCCCTTCAGTTGATAGTCGGCGTTTGTGTCGTCTGGCTATCTTCTCTTGGGTCCGTGTCTGCACGCCTTACGTTCTTTCAGGATGAATCCATACAAACTAGCTCAACTTTCTGTGGCATTAAGGTCCAACTAAGGGTACCACTGCACTCTTTAGGTTTTCACCGACGTCACAAACTTCTATCACGTGGACCGCCAAGGCGGAGGCGCCCGATAGCACGTCAAACCGTATATATGAACTCGTATACATATCCGTCTCTCTACGTCATGGAACGCCGTGCGGAATAGGGCGGCGGGTGTTTCCCGGGACCGTGGAGCGGTCGTGCGCGCGCACTCAATTTTCGTGTCCGCGCCCTCGGGGTCTCGCCTCGCACGCTGCTTTGACGCGTCCCACGATGACGAGCCGGAGCACAGCGGCGTTCCGTTCTTTCGCGGCCGGGTCAGACTGCCCCGCCGCCGCTGACCGAAAGCGAAGATGACGGCTCGCGCCCCTGCGAGGGCAGTGTTGCGAAAGGGGGTGGGGGCGAGCGCCGAGGAGAACGCGTACTGCCGTGTCTTCCGCTGTGCGGCGCGTCCCTGTGTACGGCGCCGACCGTCGCTTGGCGATAAATCATTCCGAACCACAACCACGCAAACCCTCCGTAGACAGTGAATACTTCTTTTACCACTAAAGCTGCTCACACTTTGTCTTACATTCTTTATAAAGTTAGTCCTCGGAATTTTGAGAATGACAGCCGACACACAAATGCCATATGAAACACAACAACGACAGAGCATGCCTTTTATGTTAAATCTTCTTGGACTGAAATATCAAAAGTGCGAGACAATCACAAAAGATCGGCCCACGCATGAGGTTGCGTTTCAACCAGAAAGCGCATAGCGTTCACCGCCAGCGTTTCCTGGTAAACATTACGGTTACATAAGCAGCAGGTGGACAATTAGAGTTACAGAATGGATACTAAGAGAAGGGAAGCGCAGTCGAGGACGGCAGAAAACTAGGTGGGGTGATGAAGTTAGGAAATTTGCAGGCGCAAGTTGGAATCAGCTAGCGCAAGACAGGGGTAATTGGAGATCGCAGGAGGAGGCCTTCGTCCTGCCACGGCCGCTGGATGCAAGCGCACACCGTGTGCGCTTGCATCCAGCGGCCGTGTGCGCTTGCATCCAGCGGCCGTGGTCCTGCAGTGGACATAAATATAGGCTGATGATGACGATGAAGCTGCGGTTGCCGGGAAGTGTGAGAAGCAGTCAAAGATCTTAGAGTGCTATCGCGTTCCACTCTTAAAGGCGCAGCTTAAGCGTCCTCCAAATGTTTTCTCTCGGACGGTCACTTTCGGCGATATCACTTCCAGTGCGCGCTTATTGGCTGGTTGAGCAAAACCGGATGACCTGATTGGCTGGTTGAGCACTACGTCACGCGAAGGCGATAGTATTATCGCCGAAAGTGATCGCCCGAGAATACGTATACCCTGTTCTCGCCAATCATCACGAGGACAGTCTTACACCAGCCATGACTTGTACAGTCGCAATATTTGTGACAAATAAAACACGAGAGCGCGTGCTGCACGGTAGTACAACACGCGCTCTCGTGTGCAGCATGGAACCTGGAACCGTTTCCAGGTTCCATGTGGTAGTGGCCGAAGCAGACGACGCGCGAGTGCTTGTCTGCAATATCTGCACTACGCATGCAATATAACTAATACAATTAAAAGTGAACGAGGGTGTAAATTGGTCAATAACACACACCCCCTACACCCGAAAGTGGCTCGGAATTATAGACTGATTTTTACACCCTTATTCACTTTTAAGGATGTCAATTATTTTGCTGTGCACGAGAGTGCTTGCAAGCTGGTCGTCAGAGTGCTCTACGTGTACCGTGCGGCGCACGCTCTCATGTTTTACTGTCACAAGGCTTGTGGCTGCCCATGGGGTCAGTCGTAAGAAGACAATGCCTATCACTCCGAGAAAAGTTTTCACCCTTTGGAGCTTAACTTGCTTACAAACAATAATCGTCATTTAGCTTGTGTGCCTTCCCTTTCTTTGACGGCTTCGCGCCCGGTGTGCTTCCAGGGCACGAATGGCGTGCACTTTATCAGCATGACATTACATTCTTGACAGGAAAGTAGCGAGCGCAATGTTTTCGAGAAAGGAAACGAAAGCAAGGCAGATGACGATTACTTATGTGGGACAAGATAAGCCCCAAGGGGTGCAAACTGTTTTAAGAGCGTATAGTGTGCCGGTGTCCGGTGCGCATCGCGGCTCCGTCTTCAGCGGATGCCCGTCATCTACACCGGACGTGCCCTGGGACCAAGACAGTTCGCGAAAATGTACTTAAGAACGTGAAGCTGAGTACTGACGAAACCTGAAGACTATGAACGATACGATGGGTCGAGGACTATGCATTTCATAAGTAAGTAACTGCTACAATATATGCCTGAAATATGTAATTTCATTCCCACAATACATGCCCCCGCGGAAACCCCCCGGGTGAATAATAATAATGTTAAAATATTCACGTGGCTTCCACTTCGGTAAATTGCGAAACTGAGCAAAGGACGGGGCACACGGAATAGATGAGCGAAGTGATAATTTTCGTTCCGTTCATCATTCCGTTTACCCTGTCACTCAGTTTAGCTTTATAACGCCTACCAGCCAGACCAAATTAGCATTTTTTTTCCTTTGCGTTATGCTTCGGGTTTCGCGCGTATCCGAGTACTTATCCAAGTAGTGTGGGATGCAATAACGCTCGACTACCTACCTTTTAGTGCGCGTTAAAGAACACAATTATGGGTGGAAGAAAATGGGTTGGCTTACGGCAGGCATCGCCAAGACACAACTGGCAGCTTAGCGCTATCCTTGAAAAGAAAAGTGCACAATCATTGCATTCTACCGGTACTAACATACGTATACTGTTTACCACAACTTATGAAGTGGACACCTTCCTTAGTACTCAGCGGGAAAGAACTCCATATCTTAGAGTAGGGAATGTCAGCAGAGTGCTAATTTGGGCCGAGTTGACGTATCTTGAGTGTAATTAGAGGATTTTTCTCGTTCTATCGCACGTGACGATGCTCGCATGTATTAGTCAAACAATCAATCTTTATAGGTAGGTTTTCACCACGGATGAACATCGCGGTTAGTATTCAACGCTTGTGTTCGTCGTCTGCTGTTTCGTTATTAGGCGTTGTGTCTCGTTTCACCGTTCGTTATAACGAATACTTGCACGTGGATTTAAACACACATAAAAAGTGGGCGAAGACACGATGTCATATTGTCATACTGTTGCATTGCCGTGGAAGACAATAGTGTAGTAACTCGATCAACAGTCGATGAACCAGAGATATGCCTCGACCGGCTTGGGGCCATTATTTCGACAAGAGGGCTTATCTTCGTCGGGGCTACTAACTAATCGATACTGCTGATCATAACTGTCGGTACGACCACTGCCGATCACTTCGTGTCTCCACGATCTTGCAGTACAAGCCTTGTGCGCATATTCTAACTTGGCGCATTTCCCACCACCACTACCACCTCGCAAAGCGAAGTGAAGCGAGGCGTTATACAGCGGAAAGCGCGGTACACCGGGGGCCGCGGCGATATGCGGAAGTTGGCCGAAGGCGACGACACTCGCGGCGCGCGCGCGCATTACGGGACGTCGACGCCCACCGCTATTCTTCGCTCTGCCGTCCACGCCGCCTAGCGGCAGGCGGAGGAGGCGGGAGCGGCCCCATCCTCACCGCCCGACCTTCCCACACGACGGCAGCTCTGGAGTTCGTTGCAAGGCGGCCGAGCATAGACGTATCTATATTAGAGAGCTCTAGGATATATATATATATATATATATATATATATATATATATATATATATATATATATATATATATATATATATATCTCATAGCCTCAAAGAAATGACTGTGCATGCACGGTCGAACGTTATCTTACTTCATCTTTTCCGGTATAATAAAGTTTCTATATATAATTTCTTTTTCAACCTCCCATCGAGTGTCGTTATGTCATATCCCCGATTTGTTTCTCGACTTTGTTTTTTTCCACATTTTTCCACATTTTCCACATTTTTTTCCCACATTTTTTTAAAGTAACGGGCGCTTCAGTGTAACTCACTCAGCGTTTTCGACCATATAGAAATGAAATGAAGCAGATAGAAGCACATGCTTTCAACCTCGTCTACTGAGTCCCTACTATCTATCTATCTATCTATCTATCTATCTATCTATCTATCTATCTATCTATCTATCTATCTATCTATCTATCTATCTATCTATCTATCTATCTATCTATCTATCTATCTATCTATCTATCTATCTATCTATCTATCTATCTATCTATCTATCTATCTATCTATCTATCTATCTATCTATCTATCTATCTATCTATCTATCTATCTATCTATCTATCTATCTATCTATCTATCTATCTATCTATCTATCTTAGCTTGAGCCCTTCGAACTGTATAAACGCGTGGCAGTGCTTCCCTGCCTAAAGTTTCCTACAAAGCTACTAACGAAGTCTGGCGCTGCGATCGCTGAGCTACCGTGGGAACGATGCTCAGTATGCAGGTTTGTCTATCCTTCATTATTTCGGCTTCAGGCGTTCTTGTCACGTCATATGTTACGCTTTAAAGTGTAACATATAACGTATAGACGCATATAACGTATATAACGTAAGGAGTCGAATACTTCTAAACACAGGACGGCAAGGAATTCCTGCGCGCGTGCATGATCACTCCTAATCGTTGCATACATGTATAACTCATTATTGTGTTGGAAATTACCGATTTGCAAAGCGACAAAGCTGCTTGAAGCCAAAAGGACGAAGTTAAGATAAATTAATCCGTCATATTTTTTTAATTCGCAAATACCGGAGTGCTATTGCCCAACTCCGCCACATTGCGGAACTCGCCATCTTGTCAGCTCTGATTGGCCCAAAGGACTGCTACGGCCTCTCTGATTGGCTCAATATAGCGCGATTACAGAAGTCCACATTATGGCGGAATTTTACAATGTCCGGAATAGCACCTCTGGCTAAACCACCACACTATAGCGCCCGAGTTCCATCCAGTAATTGTATATATAGAAAATATACGCTCAAAAGCCGTGTCGTTGCGACGAGTCGCAAAACTTTCCCTTTTAATGATAAACCTATTGCTATGCAGTTAACGAAAATAGAGTTTTGAAATACCAATTTTTTAGTTTACATTGATTTAGTGTTTATCTGTACTGTCACTTTAACGTCAGAAAGTTGTAGGGGGATAACAAGAAATGGCCTCCTGGGGACAACCCCTGGATATTCTAAAGGTAGTAACAATTGCCGGCAGCTCCTCCAGGGCTAAGGGCCGTCCGGATGGCCGAAGACGCCGCCAGAAAACAAGGGCTGGCCGCCGTCTGAGGAAGGGGAGGCCTGGGGGTTAGTCTCCCAACCCCCGCCGCCCCCAGACCCCATCATGGACAAAATAAAGTTTTATCTCCCTCTCTCCAGGGCTAAGGCCGCGTATACATTAAACGGCTTATGTTACATTAGGTGGCCTGTCAGGGAGTTCGGAGTCTCTATTAAAGCCATTCGCTCCTTTCACTTTCCCTTTGCGTGACCAAACGGAGAAGAACCCGGCAACTGCCAAAGCACTTATCGTCATATCAAAGCCATATCATATCAAGAAGACACGTCCAGGCGCGAACGTGGACGCCGATTGAGAACGGAAAACAATGCGCGCGAGGCGCGTGTCGTTAAGGCCTTCGAGATGCGCACGCTGTCAGCAAATCTTGCCATCTCCGAGGCCATGCTGCCGTATCCCAGCTGCTCCTGGCCCAAATCAGGGGGCGTGCTAAAGTTATGTTCCAGTTTAGAGTATTGGTGAAAAAAAAAAATAGAAGCAGGGAAGAACTTGATATGACTGGATCCGTTACAAGCATAGGTAGTTATACAAGGTAGAGAGAGAAGTTAGGAGGAAAAAAAAAACATTATGGAGATGTATACACAAACAAGTACAGTATACCTGATTAAAGAAAGCAGGATAGGTGACTATTTGTCACAACCCAGTTCCAATGGGGATGACAATAACTCATCATCATCACCAATCGCGTAGCTCGAGGCGGCGAGATCAAAGCCTTTCGCTACATTTAGAAGATACAGGGGTTTTACTCGTGGCGGACAGCTGCGGAATAACTTCTCAAACGTGCGCATAAATCTCTCAACGCTGTCATTTCTTGCATCGCGTGCTCACGGAATGAGGCCAACGCGGCCTGGAATAGAACCCACGACCTCGCGTATGGTTAGCAGGAGAAAGCGCCGCAAGCTCTCATCCAACACGACCGGTCTGTTTAGTTCGGCAAGCCAGAACGCAATGCGACGGAACCGTAACACGACGTGATGTGTCGTCTTCGCGTTCGTGGCCCCCCTAGTCATTCCGTAACGTTAAACTTCCTTCATGGTTGTTTCGTCGGCACCTTTCCTTTGCGTCTCTTTGAGGCGAACTGCCACGCGTGACGGCTCATTGCCACGTCACGCAGCGTCAAATTGGCACCGCCAAAGGCCGACGTCGTGTGACGTAACGCGAGCGACAGCCTCTCAGCCAATCAGGAAGCAAGCAAACATGACGGCTCTTCTCGAATGTGGCAGTATTATTTTTTTCGCAATGCCGTTAAACTGACCGTCCGGGCCCTAAAGCCATACCGCATTGCATCCTCAGCAGAAATGTTTTTAGGGTCCAGGCGTTGTATGCTACACACAACTTCTTAATCCAACAAAGAAACGAACAAGTTTTCGAATATTTGTTAGTTTGATCGTTAAACTGACATCACTGCAATCGCTGCTCCAGGCATCCAGGGCCGACAAAACTCTACTGATTGGCCATCCGCAACAAGCAGGTTCTAGGCAGATATTTCTTCAGTAGCTTTGAGAAACGCGAAGTTCCTCTACCAGCGACGAATCATTTCTTTCATAGCATGTACTTTTAAGTTATGTTACTGTTATGTTGTGTTGTGTGTTGTTTTAGTTATGCTATACTAAGAAAAGCTACAACTTGAGTTTCCATATCCAAAATTCTTGCATGCTTAATGTACCGAAGAACTTTCTTTACTGTGCCGAAATCAGAGCCACACTGCAAAACTACACGTCATGAAATGCTTCGTGTTAACAAAAAATAATAATAATTATAAAGTTGCAGAAGTGATGTCTGATGATCTGTAATAATCACCGCGAATGCGATAACATTCGAGCGTAACGGTGCTAATTACGACGTGATTCATAGGTCCGCGCATGTTTATTAAAGCAAATACATCTCTTTGGCTCCAGGCCGCGGCGGCCGCATTTCGATGGGGGCGAAATGCAAAAACACCAGTGTCCCGTGGATTGGCAGGGTATGTACAGCAGGCATACGTGAATATCTTAGCAGACATATACAAGGATTCCACAGCTACCTTCGTTTTCCACAAGAAAAGTAGAAAGTTACCTATCAAGAAAGGGGTCAGGCAAGGAGACACAATCTCTCCCATGCTATTCACTGCATGCTTAGAAGAAGTATTCAAGCTCTTAGACTGGGAAGGCTTAGGAGTGAGGATCAACGGCGAATATCTCAGCAACCTTCGGTTTGCAGATGACATTGTCCTATTCAGCAACAATGGAGATGAATTACAACAAATGATTGAGGACCTTAATCGAGAAAGTGTAAGAATTGGGTTGAAGATGAATATGCAGAAGACAAAGATAATGTTCAATAGCCTGGCAAGGGAACAAGAATTCAGGATCGCCAGTCAGCCTCTAGAGTCTGTAAAGGAGTACGTTTATCTAGGTCAATTAGACACAGGGGACCCTGATCACGAGAAAGAAATTTACAGAAGAATAAAATTGGCTTGGAGTGCATATGGCAGGCATTACCAAATCCTGACTGGGAGCTTACCACTGTCGTTGAAAAGAAAAGTGTACAATCATTGCATTCTACCGGTGCTAACATATGGGGCAGAAACTTGGAGGTTAACAAAGAAGCTCGAGAACAAGTTAAGGACCGCACAAAGAGCGATGGAACGAAGGACTAACGTTAAGAGACAGGAAGAGAGCGGTGTGGATCAGAGAACAAACGGGGATAGCCGATATTCTAGTTGACATCAAGCGGAAGAAATGGAGCTGGGCAGGCCATGTAATGCGTAGGATGGATAACCGGTGGACCATTAGGGTTACAGAATGGATACCAAGAGAAGGGAAGCGCAGTCGAGGTCGGCAGGAAACCAGATGGGATGATGAAGTTAGGAAATTTGCAGGCGAAAGTTGGAATACGCTAGCGCAAGACAGGGGTAATTGGAGATCGCAGGGAGAGGCCTTCGTCCTGCAGTGGACATAAAATATAGGCTGATGATGATGATGATGATGATGATGATGAGATCCCCTGGTGGTCAGAATTAATCCGGAGCCCCCTACTACGGCGTGCGCCTCATAATCAAATCGTGGTTTTGCCACGTGAAACCCCAGAATTCAATTCACTTTCATTAGCTACCGTGGCAGGTTTCTGAATCTGACCGAATGACGTCATCGCTCGAGGAGAAACGGGGATTCCCCTTTCGGCTCCGCGCGCGTGCCATGATGTGGTGGCGATACATCGGATTCAGCTTTCTTCGCGAAGCTCTCTCTCTCCGATTGGTGTGCTTATGAGTAAAGAAACTGTGGGAGCAAGGAATATAGGTTTACGGGTAGAGGGCTTCTGTGTTGTGGTAAGAGGTTTCGCGAGTTGTCCTTGCTTAGCAACGTGTCCTGTTCCGTGTAAAGAACTATACTGGCTACCCGCGCGCACATGGTGCGTCTTTTGAAATGGCCTGGTTTCCCCAACCGGCGTCGAGTGTAACCAATTTCGATTGAAACATTAGAACTCCTTTAGCAGTTCAGTACACGTATACCTTTGGGGCCCGAATTCACAAATTCACAATCTTCTCGATTGAATGTGGCTCTTTGCCATCGGACGGTCGCCGTCGGTAATAAAAAAAAATGACAGTCACTTTAGCATACGCCAAAGAGGGTGAAGGCGAAAGCCTGCGCGCTCAAGCGACCTTCATTAAATTACTTAACATTCTCATTCGAATGCGTTGTTATTTCTTATCACTTGTTTTCTCCCACTAAAGGTGGTGGGTTCGACTGGATTAATTGACGCTACCTTAATTAACTGTGCCTTAATTAACTTCGCCCCAATTAACACCAAAGGTCGAGGGTGCGACTACCACCGAAGGTCGTGGGCTCGAGTGCTGAACTAACTCTATCTTAATTAACATTGCCTGTTTTTTTTTTTTTTTGGCATGATGAGCGGCGTCGGAGCCAGCTGTGAAAGAAGACGACGACGAACGTGCGAGCAAGTGGCACGAGCGCGTCTCTGCGCGAGGCGATCTCACATGACCTTTCTGTACCGCACGCCGCGTTTTCAAAGCCACCGTCTGATGAAGCATTTAAGGCTTTCGCCTTAATATGTCAGGCATCAGGATCGGCTGTAATTTTCTCTTACGAATTCAGTTCTAGCGTAAGAAGCTGTAGTGAATACTGGCCCAGCGAGCTCGTGCCGTCAGATCAGGCCGTCAGCGAAGGCAGATGGCATGCAAACTTTGCTTTCCGCTTTATTGCTCGCGGTGCACCAGTCGTGGAGTGGCTCGAGTTTCGATACGTTGTACGTTCGCTAACAATAATAAACGAAAGCAAAGGGACACGATCGTGTCCCCATTAATATCTTGGGGAGCAAACAGAAGAAAGCGTGGGAAGAAAAGACGCGTTTGTGTACCTTGCGAGCGCCGGACGGCTGCAATCAGCCTCGTATGATTTGCATAAAGAAGACGATAAATTCTACCTTCGCCAGCTTCCAGGTGGTGTTCATATAGTCGTTTCTTATATCCTCATGAGACCGGAACACAGCTATGGGACTAAAGGACAGCTACTGTCATTGATGCATTTATAGGCTCAATTAATAAGAACTTTCGCAGTGCATCTGAGGATAAATTATGTTCTATTCTAAGGAACGCAGCCTACTAAACCCCTGTTTAGCGCAATCCACTTTATTTTCTCGGTAAAACGGAACGAGGCAAGTTGCGTAGGTTACAAGATTTATCTCAAATTTAGTGCGACTATAGACTCCACGAGAAAAGTTAATGTGAAAGCAGTGACAAACAAGCGCCATCTCAAGATTTCCTCGTTTCGTGTTGCGGCGTCTTTTTTTCACTGAGTATTGGGTTGTATGTAAAAAACGAACGCTCAACATTAACCTGAGTTATGGTCACATATTTGCACTGCGGAACGTTCTATGATCCAATGACCACTGCATGCAATTCCAGAATGTTCGCCGGTCAGAATCTCCGACAGTTCTTTCATATACCGAAACCCCGGGATTTATGTCCGAGGCTGATTGAAGTTCCGAATTATAACTCTATCAGCAACAGGTCCAATGGGAACAGTGACGAACCCTTCCTGAACGTCCAAAATGAGCCCCGCGTTCTGGGTCAGAGTTGCGCCCGATCATTCAAGTTCCTCTATGATGTCGGCTAAAAGCGTGAAGTGCACTCATTCACACTCTTCAAACTAAAAAAGGGTGTAAATTATTTTATAGTATATGAGCGCACAAATACGCACAGTCACCTTCAAATGTCTCGGCGCGTAGTGCAGTTTTCGCCCTTCTCACAGCGATGCTCTCGTCTGCTGCACAGCTGTTAATAACAAACAGCCTTTATACCGGCAAAGTGCTTGAGATAATGAACGGCTACTTTCAGCCTAGTTCTCTGTTAGGTTGATGACACTATAAACACAATAAGGTTAGGAAAGAAACACAGGAATAAAAATGCATTTGTAGGATCTGAAAATCCAATATAGGGCACCAACGTCGAAACTTAGCCATTTAAACGTATATGCACAAATAAAAGTGGCACTACAATTTTTATCGACCATAGTTCGGGCTTATATGATAAAGAGACACGATACGGACTTAGCAAAAAGTAGACACTTTGCCTAAAGTTTCGGTCTCTATACTAACTACTGTAAGAAACTAAGGAAAGAACGACTCTTACTTCAGTTTCTCCACGAGAAGGTGCAAGAGATGGAAAAGGTGACGTCACAGCCGCATCTCGCAAAGCCGCGCGCGCGTTGCAAAAATAATAATAATAAAGAAAAATAAATGAAGAAGAATAAGAAATGGCGCAGAAACGGAAACCAAGATGGACGGAACGTGAGCGTGGTCCTGTCTCCCGAGAGAGAGTGTTCGGCAACAATGGAGGAGAAGTCCGTGACACGCATATGCCTCCGTTTTACCGCCATCTTTCTTTCTTTCTTTCCCTGCTTCTCTGCCTTTACGATCTTTTTTTTCCCCGTGCTGACGCATAAGAAGACATCGAGGGTCAAGGAATCTCCGCGTGCACCACACACAATCAAACAAAGAAAGAAAAGGAAGAAACGTCTTGCTGATGACCCCAGGCAAGCGTATGGCACGTACATTCCACCCAGAGACATTTCTTTATATATATATATATATATATATATATATATATATATATATATATATATATATATTATTTCCTAGGCAAAATTGAAAATTGCGAAGGCCTGCCGATAAAGGTGACCGCGCTTCGCGGCTTACGCTAATACGTCGTCGCATTGAGACAAATGTCTCTCGCTGGCCTTGGCCCATTCGGACGGAATTGTTTCACGCGTCGCATTAGGAAGTCGTTCGTGGTGGCGAGCTGCGCGTACCAAACTTCAGCTCAGTATTCCCGGTCGGTCACTTTCGGAGATAGTGCTGCGTGCTATCGCTTTTGCGTGACCTGTATATAGCACGATGCCACACTGGGGAGAAGCGGACACGTTGATGAAATGCAGCCAAGTATGATACACTGAAGCCAGGAAAGCAGGCGGTATAGAGTAGCTGTTCGATTCATTTATATATTTTTTGCTCGAAACTAAGAAATGACGAGGAAAAGGGAAATGAAAGTGAGCGACAAATACAACTCGCCGCAGGTGGGAATCGAGCCCACAACTTCAGCATCGCTGGTGTGGTGCTTTACCATTGCCTTATACTGCCAATGGCCTCCCTCCCTTCCACTTTATTTGGTATTTGTGTATTTGTGCTATACATCTAGTCCTGATAATGATTTAATGGCATCCCCTTCATGAAACGGGGCTGTGACAGTCACCTAGCCTGCTTGATTTAATCCCGTATGCTATACATATTTCTTATCTAGCATTTTTGTATACATCTCCTTCTTTTCACCCCCCCCCCCTCCCGCGAAATCTACCTTGTACCGCTACCTATGATTGTAAGAGATCCAATCGTATCTAACACATCTAACAGATCCTGGGGCTGTTAGGGAGCGCCGTCTGACGGCCATGGCGGCGAACTCGGAACATTCTTTAATGTGCAGGCGTCGTGTAGCACGTGACCCGCCGCGGTATAATGTGGCAATGGCGTTGCGCTGCCGAGCTGCAAGTCGCGGGTGCGAGTCCCAGCTGCGGCTACCGCATTTCGATGGGAGCGAGATGCAGAAACACTCGTGTACATGCATTGGTGCACTTCGGAAAACCGTCAAATGGTGGGTCAAAATTAATCCGGAGATCCCCACTACGGCATTCCCCATAATCAGATTGTGGTTTTGGCACGTGAACCCCTCAGAATTCAATAATGTATAGCACGTGAACTTAGGAGCCAGGCAACGTACGGCCAATAAACCATCGTATACTGCCTCATTGCTTTTATGGCGCCAAATCCGAAGCCCTCGGTATGCGATGGGAGAGCAAACTAAGGGGGAACCGAAGGGCTCGGTTTTTAAAGCGATTGCTTTGTTTCACTTTTGGATGGTTTGGACGATCTCGCACAATAAACTGCGACACGTACACACACCAGTGACCCGAGTTGTCCACTACCTCGGGCCAATAGGCATGCATGTGCTGGCATGTTGTCTTGCCGAGCGGACGACATGAACCACCGGGTTAGGGAGCCGAATACACAACTTGCTGCTGACTGCTGTCTGGCCTAGTATAGACAGCCTGGGTCACCGGGTAGCATATATTTAAAATCTAGAAGGCACAGCGTCTTGGCAACCGCGGCTGAACGCGATTGGCTGAAACGTCGCCGGCGACGCTCTTTATACGCCCTATGCAACTACCGCTGTGAGAGTACGCCGGGCCACCTAACGCCTTTTACGCTAACCTAACCTCAACCTGAGCTATCGTGGGCGACACGCAAAGGCAATAATCCTCACGGCGTGACATCAGAGCGTCGCTGGCAGCGTTTCAGCCAATCGCGTTCAGCCACGGTTGCTAAGGCCCTGTGCCCCTTCTAGATTTTCAATACACGCCACCGGGTACAGGCCACTGTGTCATCATCATCATCCTATCTTTATGTCCACTGCAGGACGAAGGCCTCTCCCTGCGATCTCCAATTACCCCTGTCTTGCGCTAGCGTATTCCAACTTGCGCCTGCAAATTTCCTAACTTCGTCATCCCATCTGGTTTTCCGCCGACCTCGACTGCGCTTCCCTTCTCTCAGCACCCATTCTGTAACTCTAATGGTCTACCGGTTATCCATCCTACGCATTACAAGGCCTGCCCAGCTCCATTTCTTCCGCTTAATGTCAACTAGAATATCGGCTATCCTCGTTTGCTCTCTGATCCACACCGATCTCTTCCTGTCTCTTAACGTTAGGCTTAACTATTTTCGTTCCATCGCTCGTTGTGCGGTCCTTAACTTGTTCTGTAGCGTCTTTGTTAACCTCCAAGTTTCTGCCGCATATGTTAGCACCGGTAGAATGCAATGATTGTACACTTTTCTTTTCAACGACAGTGGTAAGCTCCAGTGGCCACTGTGTATATGTGCCCAAACAGATAACTTCGGCACTGTGGATGCAATAACGGTATGTGCGGGTGCTCGTCCCATTTCCCCAGAATGGATGTGCCGAGGTGACACGAAGGGTATATGTGCATGTAGCCTCAAGGATATGTGTGTATGTAGGGTATATGCAGCCTTCAATATATACATTAAATCGATAGCGCCCCATCCGCAACCGACACTTCGCGTGTCGAGCACGGCCGCTTGAGGGATAACCATTGCAACGAAGTTGCAGCCAAGATGCCAGGGACAGTGGTGGTTGCTACGGAGTTGCAACTGGGGTGCAGTGAGTACAACAATATATACTATGTCATGGCACTGTGGTAGGCAGCGAGATTGCCAATTCGTGTGTTTGTTGATGCAGTCATAAGTTAGAGAGAGAACAAGGAGAGGAAAGGCAGGGAGGTCAACCAGACGAGCGTCCGATTTGCTACCCTACATCGGGGATAAAGGAAAGGGGAATATAAAGAGGAAAAGAGGGAGAGAGTGAGTACTGAGTACACGCGGGACGATGCACAGGGGACACTATAAGTGGTCTCTTTAAACCAGTGCACTTCAAGTAGTGTAGTAGTGCACGAATCGCTTTTTGTGCCACTGACGGGTGTAGCCACAGTCCGAATATCTTTGACTCAGAGAACGGTCTCGAGTCAAGTCGGTTTAAAGTTGTCCATGCCATAAGGTTTCGTGATTCACATATGGCATGGAGATATCCTGCAGATTACACAGGAAAACTCTCGCTGACTTTTCCAAGCATCTCCGACGGTTTCTGCCGCAATTTCTTTTTGTTACGTTCGCATCAAGCCAGGGAGAACATAGGCGTAATTGACTATTCTTGCTTCAGTTGGCTTCATTGTTGTCATTCAAAAAAAAAAAATTAAAAAAAAATACGTGTTTACCTTGAACCCATTTGCGTAGAGATTGCCTTCGTGCATTTATAAAAATATTGCTTGAGGATTTTGAAAAATAAAGCAGAATAATCAACGTGACAAGAACGTCTGACGTCACAAGCACCCATGTACACAAGCAAGACGTCACAAGCACCCGTCATTGCCACAGCAGCTGAGCAATCTCAGTTGCAGATTTCCCCCTGGTATGTACTGTAGGAAACTTTGAATGTTGTTGACCACCCAAATAAATATATACTTTGGACGTTAGCTGCGAAACATTTTTCTCTTTTTGCTATGGTTGCCGTTGTTTTGTTTCTGGCCCTGACAGCTGGACTTTGACGGTACGCTAATGAATGAATTAATAAAGACATTTTGACAAATGTATCGATCAATATACGCCCAAATTTGACTTCATCGAGCTCACACGAGCCTCACGTCTATAGTGCGAACGTTTCTTTCGGGCAAATTCCCCAAACGGTGATGACGTCGAACCAGATTTACAACGCAGTGAAAAAGTTTGTACGATATCCTAACTTAAGACGATAGAAAATTTACAGCGAACAGACATTGGGAAAACAACGTTCTAGTGAAGATAAAAGAACCGAGGACATTACTCAAGAAAAAAAAAATAATAAAAGCCAGAGAAATCTGTTCAAAGTTCTTTCGGAGTCGCAGCGAAGCTGGGAGAAAGAACGCATAACTTCTCCGGCGGCACATCTGAGGGCACGCATATAGCAAAAAAAAATATATATATATATATATATATATATATATATATATATATATATATAATAAAAATACTATAAAATAATATTAATAAAAGCGGGTGCGGGAAAACTGAAGGGGGCAGCGATTAACCTTTAGAGCTCCAGCGACGTAAGCATTTCGAAATACCTCATAGGTCGTCGTGGAGAGTCAATGACGTGCCACATAGCTGAGAATCCTTCGGTCGCCCGCACTGCGTTCGTTCTCTCTCTCTCGTTGTGGTATTTTTTTGAAACACTTTTTTCCCGCATAGACCGTTACCTCTGTCATTCCCTTTGTTCACTGTCGCCCGACGTAGAGGCGGCGAAGAGGCGCTAAGCAACAACACATAGACGTCGCTGTGGCGCGGCCACAGCGACGTCTATGGAACTTTCGCGACACTCAATCGGCTGATACGCGCGCTAAGATGGACTCGCGTGGAGCGAAGTGACTTGAAACTTGAAAGCCCGCACGCTCGAGCTGAGCGCGAAAGTTTTTTTGTCAGTCGCGAGCGATTATCCCAGCGAAGGAGGCGAAGAAAGCGCGCAAGGGAAATTGAAAACGTGGAACAATTAGATGAACGCTCGGCGGTTGGAGAGCGAGACAATGACGCATAGAACGAAGCGTCGCTATATGCTGTAGTATACAGTATAATAGACGGCGCGCTCTCGCTGGCCCCCTATAATGACTCCTTGGGGGAATCACTGCGCCGTCTGCTTATACCGTGTTCTTCGCCGAATGACTCGCAGTATTCGTGAACAGTGGGACGCATAACGCGGGCAAAAAAAAAAAAAGGGGGGGGGGGAGGGGGGCGTATATGACAACATTGACGCATATATTCTTCTCTGTTCGCCACCCTGAACAATGTTATCTGACAAAGAAAAAGAGAGAAAAAAAAGGGAGGGGGGAAAGCTTGGCTATACGTTTGTACAGCTTTCTACAAAAGTATACTAGAGGGCACTCTAGCCCTATGTATATATAATCCCGATAGAGACTTGTCTTAAGGCTTTATGTGTGGTATGGATTAAATGTGTGCTGTAAAGCCGGTGTTGTGCATGAATTCAAGCAGCCTTTTATCACGGCCGCTGGATAAAAAAAGTTTTTTTTTTTTTTATCCAGCGGCAGTGCTTTTATGGTATCTGTTGTCATGTACCCGACAAGTATCCCATATAACTATGGAACAGTTCCCGTCGACGTTACTGCCAGAGTTCCATCTAACATGGCCGCAGAGAGAGGGAAATCATTTTATTCTACGATTAAAAAAAGTGGCAGTGTCGCCCGAAAGGCGGAGCATCGATTGCGATAGTAAATTAGTAGAGAGCTATACGAAGCAAGGATAGCTGCTTAACGGGGCGTATCAAGTTGTAAACATTCGCTTACTAACTAAATAGACAAGTACGGTGTCACGCGCGCACAGGTAAACATGAACACATCTCGCTCGATGACCGCGGAAACTCGCTGTGAAAACACCGGAGTGAGAAAGCGCGTCAGCAGCAGCGGGTAAATTGACCTTCGCGCTGTCTCTAGCCTCACTTCAACGCGAACGTCGAAAGCACTGCGCATACGAAGCTACCGGCACTCGGCGCATGCACTTCGCCCACATCGAAGGTCGCTTTCACGATACGGCGCCCGCGCGGCCGCGCTGTGAGCATACCCCCCTCTCCATCGCCTCGCCTCCGCGTCTCGCGTTTCCGCACGCTTCCGGCCTGCCTTCCTTCCTCGCGTGCGCTACATTGAGCTGCGATTGCCGGCTTACCTTCGTACGCTTTCACTCGCACACACAGCGTACGGCGCGCGGCGACGATTTAATCGCCGTTGGACTTTATACGGAACCTCACGGCGACGACGACGGCGACGCCAACGGCACAAATTCGCTTGGAGTGTCCATACAATTGCTATCGCAATAAAAAATGCATTGATGCCCTCTGTCCAGGGCGTCGCTTGCGGCGTACTTCAGCGCTAGGCCAATGAAGTTCGCAAGGAATCGTTGGTCGTGAAGGGTGGTTGCGGCGGTCAGCCACTCGGCGGAAGGGATAGCTGGGAGGGATGAGGGTTTGGGTAAGGGGGGGGGTAGTTTTCGGTGGTATTGCCATAGAATGTGCGATGAGTTGGGAGGACAGACACCACAGTGGCTACAGCGAGACAGCGAGGGAGGTCTTCATTGAGTAGGTCCTCGGAGGAGGTGCTTGCGTGCTGGAGTGAGCAGGGTATTCGTCTAAGGTTTTCGGATGAGTGTGCCCTGTTGCCTTGTAATGTCTGGGTGTGGCTTAAGGTATACCAGTGCGCTCGTCCCTAAATTGGTCCAATTGTGGTGGAGGCGTTGGTGAGACGAATAGATTTGGTCGGGCGATGTTGGGAGCTGGGAGTATCATATCGCAGGCAAGCTGATTAGCTCGTTCGTTTCCCAACATCCCCTCATGACCAGGAATCCAGACAATCTCTACCTGTCGATGGAGACATCTGTATAGTAACATGTGCCATGTGGGTTGCACCCTATGTGTATCTTGAAGTATGACCTCCGAGATTACGCGCGCAAACTCAGGGGCCAAGTAGGTTGCGCCCTCTGTGTCATTTGAAGTATGGCCTCTGAGATTACGCGTGCTAACTCGGGGGCCACGCCTTCAGCATTGTGTTCTGGAAACGCCGTGATGCTGCCTAATCGTGCGGAAAGCTACGAGCAGGCCGACAACACAAAGGCTGGTGCGCGCGCCTCGCAGTTGACACGCATTGCGCCAACGCCACGATGCCAATTCGCCGCTTCACTCAAGAGATTGTGACGGAGGCGGTGCACTGGCGAACGATTAGCCGGTCAAAATCGCTCGCGCGGCTAGAAAACCTGGAACAACGAAAAAAAAAAAAAAACAACAGTGAGATAGAGCGCGTGCGCCGCACACACGCGCCTAAATGACGTTTGACCTCTGACCTCTCTGCTGGCAGCGGACCGCAAGTCCTGTTTTGTGCGACAGCTCGCTCGAAATCGTTCGGCTGTGATCAAAGCGCAAGCGCTCTCTCTCGGATTGACTGTAGCTCGGAACGTATAACAACACTCTGTGCACTCATTTTGATTCAGTGGGGACCGCCGCGGTGGTGAACTTTCGCCTCGGCCGCCGGTCGCGAAATGATGGCGCTAACCAGAGTCCCCGATTCTTGAGTTGTGTCATTGGCTTTGTCTGTGCGTTTGTCGTTGATTGACACGGTGACCTGCTTCCCCCCTACAATGCTGTGGCGCCTTGGCACAGAACGATTGAGTGGCTCAGCAAAGAAAACGAAGTAAACAAGGCACGCTAACAAATTACCTCAAATAAATGAGAAATTAACAATGACTATTCCGCGATTTTCAGTCACAAGAACGTGTTTCCGATGCGGTCGGCCATTCATTCATTCATTCATTCATTCATTCATTCATTCATTCATTCATTCATTCATTTAATAAATAAATAAATAAATAAATAAATAAATAAATAAATAAATAAATAAATAAATAAATAAATAAATAAGCTTATTAACGAGATATACGTTGGATAGTCGACTGGGATAAAAGTTGTTAACAGGGCCCAGCTTGAATCGGCTCGAACTTTCATTGAAATCACTTCAGCGGTCGCGTAATGTGGGAATTTAAGCGTTTCACGACCGTTTGAACAAGACAATCGGCAGGTAACCCCGAGCTAGAGCTTGGTTTCAAGACTGTCTTGCGAACGAAAAATAAAGAAAAGGAAAGAAACGAAAAAAAAAAAAACATATGCAAAGTTGAAAGGAGATACCAACAACCAGCGTCAACGCACATTAGCACTTGAATTTTTATTTCGCACTCATTCGGGCGCATATTTTTCTATATATTTTTTCTCTCTTTTTTTTAAATGCTTCATTTATCCAGGCAATTTCATAAAAAAGTTACGTGGCGCCACCATCCTGAAGTTCGCGCACTACCTCGTCATGACGTCACACATTTTGCCATTGACCCTTCCGGGTCTGGTTAGTTGTTTATTGGCAAAGAAGGATGGCGTTGCATTCCAAAGGAACAAAAGCTCAACTCAGCAAGGTTCGGCAACTTTTCCTGCCCCAAAACTCAAGCGGAAAAGAGAGAGAGACAAAAATACTCGATTATTTGGACTGATCTACACGTTAAAGAAGCCCGCGTTTTCAATATTATTCCAGCGCTCTCCACTAGGTAGTTCTCATAACTCACTGGACAGTTTCACAGCGTTGAAACCCTCGCAGTTTAAGTTTCTAAAACAAGATGTCTCGAAAAACACTAAATACAGTCAATATAAGCATAAATTTGTCACGTACACAAAGTGAGTCACGAAGTTCGTTTTCCTTAACCGTGCGGAAGTCCGAAAAGTGAAGTAAGGTTTATGAAAAAAAAAATTATCAACAACCGACTGCAATGCACGAAGCTACAAAGGAAAGCCCTAGGGGGTTTCTCAGAATGTTTCCAAGTCGAAGAAATAATCCGCCCTGGTCCGGGAGTCGAACCTGGGACCAATGTCTTTCCGGGGCGGTCGTCGCTCTACGATCCGAGCTAACCAGTATAGGCTAGCAGACCCCAGAGCGAGCGCGAATTACTAATCAACGACTCGAAGCGCACGGACACCGAATATGGCAAATCAGTTCTGCGGAAGACTGCGAAGTGGAGTAAGGCTCACGAAATGAAAAAAAAAAAAAAAATCATCCACCAGACTGCGTAGCACGAAACTACCGAGGAAACCCACAATACGGGTTTCTAACAAAGAAAAGTTACGGTTGTATTGCGCTGACTCGGGATGGGCCCAGTTTATTCGGTAAGGCAGCCGTTCTCGCGAACTAAAAGGAAGAGCCAAATAAAGCTTGGCTCTAGCAATAACAATACTTTACTAATCTAAACTTAACGTTGCTCGTTATACAGTACATTTAAACGTCGACCGGACATTCATCCGGGACGACCAATCAGCCCACGATGTCGCTGACAACTACCGATAAGAGATGGCGTCCCGAAGAAAGTTCTCGACCGATGCACCGGACGGATTCCCAACCTACTTCTTTTTCCAGTGACGAAATGGCCGCGTCCAAAGCTGCCGTCACGGGACGAGGTGAAGGCGTGTTCGCGCATCCAAGCGAGAATTCGATCCGTGCCCAATAGAACGCTTCCGATGGACGCTTCAGAATTACGTATCCGCAGTTTTTTCCCCGATGACACAACCGATATACGCTGACCGCGGTGGAAAGAAATATAAGACGTTGTGCAAGCAATATTGTGTCGATTGCGAGTCTACGACCCAGCAATTTCACGCATCGCCAGAGAGTCCCGGGATCGAAGCAGCTGTGGAAAGAAGCGGTGTCTGTTGCTGCGTCCAAAATGGAGAGAGAGAGAGAAAGTTAGGGTGGGGGAGAGAAGGTAGGAGGATGGAAGTGAAGCGTTATATTACGTAATAAAGCCGCGAAAGTGTCGACTGGGAGTATACAGAGCTCCAGCCGGCCGGTGATATGAAGACTTCCTTCTCGACAGGGAAGGAGAGACACACGATCTGCAGAGGGGAAAAAGTTCAGCGAACCGTTTGCAACAAGAATCATCTTCACGAGGCGAATGCAACAGCTTATATAAAAACGGCACGCTTGTAGCGCGAAGGTATACGACGGGCCGAATTTTTCTTTTTTTTGAAACGCCAACTGCGAGGAAATCGCTTCGCACTCTCCTATACTACTACACCGCTCTCTATCATTGTCCGCCTCATCCTTCGTTTTAATGCATTCCCTCTCCTACGCCGGCATCACTTTCAACGTCGTCACGAAGAGCGCTGTGTATAGGTACTGTGGGAGAACAGCGTAAAGAATAGAAAAAAAAAGGAGAAAGAGAAGAGAACAGCGGTTTCGGGGCGTGCGGGAGACATTAAAGCGTAGGCGAACTCGAACGTGGTGTGATGTGATACGGAGCTCGTCGCGACGTCGACCTGGCGTGCTTTCCTACGCGAAAGTCGAGTACGTATCGTACTGTATATACCGCGAAGGCCCGTTTGGATAGTACGTGGGTACGGGAAACGAAGCTTTAGGAGAGCCGGTAGAGAGAGAAAATTCATTGGTCAACGTTTAGGCAGACTGGAGAAGCGATGGCAGCGCAGCGCCCACTACCCCACGCACACACGCTCACAAAACACCCCCCCCCCCTCCCCCCAAGCAAAAGACGGATTCTTGTCGGACGACATGACTGATAAGGCAACGACACGACTTATCACAGTCGCATTAGCGACGTAGTCTCCTTCGCGGACCTAGCTTTTTGATCGATATACACGCATATCGAATTTAGAAATATTCAAGAATATAAACTGAAACGACGGTAGACGTGTGTAGACGTTGCACGATCTTTTAGTCGTCGCTGTATACGATGTCTTTATTTGTTTGTCGTTATTTCAGGGTTGCCGCGGAGGTCATCTCCATAGGTTTTGCGGCGGGCCTTTCATGTGGAGGCGAGTAGAAGCAAGCGGCCGATAGAGGGCAGAGCCTGCTATCACCTCGTTAGGGCGGGCGATTCATTTCGGAAAGGTGCACTCGGCAGGAATGAGAACGTCGGAGAGCAGCGAGATAAGAAAGCAGAGACGACTCTTTCTAATTCTCGCGCACCGCATCGATAAATGTTAAAGCGCGCAAGTGCCTACTGCCACGCTCAGTCGTTTCACTAATAGGCAAGTTGCAGATTAGCCTATCTAGCAACGAATACTTATATACTGTGGTTAACTTGGCACAAAGCGGCGGACTCGGACACAAACGCGAACCAGACGAGGACGTGCGCTTACTATCAACTGCGTCTTTGTGTCTGTCCGCCACTTCAAGTTAAGTTATAGTTAAAATGCAAGGCTAACTATAGCCCAACAGTCAGTCCTTCGATAGTGACCAATGACCGTCTTCATCTTTAGATAGGATGAAAAAATGGAGACGTCTGCAACGAATGATGGTGATGTAGCTTCGATGTGACAGCTAATTTGTCGGATAGAGTACTACATATGATAGGAAGGAAGCGACCCAGCTCCTGCCATTTCGTGCGAGGGAAAAGCGTTATCTTTTATTATTTTTTTTCAAAGTTCATCGACGTTATCAAACGTTCACCGGCCGCCCGTGTCTGAGAAGCATACTTAAAAGGAAGGCGCTAGCTTGGGGCCAACTGCGATTTTACCCCTAATGACTAATTAAATTCTAGGGTTGTGTCGAGACCACGACATGATTAGGAGGCACGCCGTAGCGGGGGCATTCAGATTAATTTTGGCCGCCTGTTTTTTCCCCCCCCCCCTTTTTTTTTACGTGGACCTACATAAAAGTACACAAGTGTTTTTGCATTTAGCCCCATCGAAATTCGGCCACCCCCTATTCAAATGCATGTGAAACGTAGAAACGCTTTCGCTACACCACCAATCTATCATCATCCAATCTATCAACCGATCTGAATGAAATTTGCTGCATTTAAAAGAAACAAAGCTAAGTGCTTCATACTGTAGAAACCAGAATTTTGATTTCGAACCTGAATTTCCTTCGAAAATTGTCAGAAATCGCCAACTATTCGAAAAAAGAAAACAGGAAATTTACTGACGCACAATGTTTACAATTCTGTAACTCTGTGGCTAAAACAGATATTGCCGTTTGTAAAGTCCATCTGTTAGAGCATGTAAAGCGAACGAATTTGATACGTGTTGCCGGTTTACTCGAAAATTTTGCAATGCTTACGAAGGCTTTGCAAGACTCCTACTCAGAAATACGTGGTATATTGCAGAGTGCTGTATAACAAATCAAATTTGTCAGCTTTAGACGTCTCCATAGGTGCAGTTTACGAGACTGTGATGTCGTTTTTCTTGATGTTGAGTTACGGAGCTGTAAACGTGATATTTGAACTGTTTGAAACCTTCAGATTTCCAAGAACTTTTCTTTAAAAGTATTTATTACTTAAATTACAAATCTACTTCCTATAGTCGGTATAGACTTTAGCATTTTCATTTAAATGCGAAAAATCCCATGAAAATCTGTGCAATAGATGCCGAGAAAAGACGTTTTCTCCGTTCCCATGTGTTTAGATAGAAGCTCCTGAGGGAAATATTCCTTTACGCTTTGTGTGATGACTCGCGTACGAGCAAGAACACGCAAACCGTGCCACTATTTGCTGTGCTTTATACGTCGCGTGTGACACTTATGGTGTCAAATTTAGTGCGGATAACATACGCAATAGAATGTTTCAGTAGCACGTTACTACGATTTCGTCACCAGAAACGATACACGCGTGTAACCGTAGTTGCATCGTATGCTAAACGTAGCGATAAGCCCAATCCTGTACCGTATACCGGTGCCTATATGCTTTCATCAGTACCGCGTGATGGTTGCACACACAGACGCAGTGGAAATGCGCTGTGACGTCAGACGGACGGACGGACGGACGGATTGGACAAGAAAATCGATTGGTGGATCTATAAACAGCCACACATGTAGATAGATAGATAGATAGATAGATAGATAGATAGATAGATAGATAGATAGATAGATAGATAGATAGATAGATAGATAGATAGATAGATAGATAGATAGATAGATAGATAGATAGATAGATAGATAGATAGATAGATAGATAGAGAGCAACGCTGTGGGGCCATCAATAAGGCTTTCCAAACTTTTTCGGACATAGAAAGCGCGCTTCATGAGATTACCACTTTGGGTGTATGGAGGGCATCGACGGTTGATGGCCACCTTTGTCGGCGACACAAGGTTAAATAAAAAGCTGTAATTTCGCGTTGTTCGTAAAGTCCTTTTATGAGAAAGCTAACAATGAAGCTATAGGATGAACGGTTCGAGGCGTAAACGTCATGTTGGGGAAGAAAAAGAAAAGAAGGAAAAAAAAAAAAGCGGACTCAGCGGACATGGAAAACGCTTTTACGGGAGGTGGCCGCGCGGTGTTAGTCTGTTGTTACAATGCGCATTCAGCCACTCGTCACGTGTGTATAGAGGCCGCATCGCGCGCCGCCGACGGCGTCGAGGGCGTGGCGAATCGGTTTCTACGGCCCCGCCATTGGTGCTTTGACGCGTGACGCCGCGTTGCGCAACAAACGGGATCGCGGTCGCCCTGCCTTGCCTCGAAAGCGCGGGAAACAACGCTGCGCAGTAACGGCCGCGCATTCAGTCGTCGTGACGTCAAATCCGCGACGCCCATCCATACCGTTGGCAGCTTTGACAGCAGAAAGGGTGCGAATTAAATCACGCGGCCCGCGGCTATGGCGTCAGGGTTCTAAGAGCCCATTAGGAATAAGTGTGGAGACGCGACCGGCCGATCAACATATTGCGGTACGTCACACTCAAAACGTGTATTTCACGAAACCTGATTTTACGAACCGTTTTGGCAGAACGAACAGGTATGTGCGACTTCCACGTGCCGACAGCCGCAGGACGAGTCACTTTCTGGATTACAGGAAAACTACCGACTTAACAAAATAATCATCTGCAGGGTGATTCGGAAGGTTCTTTCGCAAAACAAGTGTATACGAACGAAAGTACGAGTTATAAGCAGGAGATTTCGAATTTTTGTGTTGCATCCGAGGGATGCGACCGCTTTCTGTGTATTGGAGACGCATCACTTTATGTGTAGGGCAAACGGGGCATGCAAGACAACAGAGATAAAACGGATACAACTAAGGTACCGGCGCGTATAATGCAATACCAACGGAACGTAACAGCAAGCCCATCAGTCTGTCCTGTTACAGATGCTTCCTACTGACGCACTGGCTCGAACCCAGTCCGCTTCTAAAGATAAAACTAAATGTAACAAAGTGAACACCACAGCAGCCCTGTGCCTATGTTTGGAAAAAACCGGCTTCACATGTAGCGTCAGATAAGCACATATGAGTACAAGTTTACCTTCCACGCACCTTTTCATGTCATCTCCCGCGACTTATCATCTTATCTCAGCTGTCGTTGAAGGCGAAGTAATCACTGGGTGCGGCCAACACCACCTAGATAGTACAGGCCTACGCACTCCGATCTATGACGTCATGCTACCTGGCCCGAAATTTCCATTGCCAAGGCTAGCGTGACGAAAGCGGTGACGTCAAAATCACTGTTGCGTACGCGAGAGCATCCCCATTAGATTCTATGGCAGTCGGGCCAGGTAGCATCGGAGTGCGCAGGCCTTTTGCTATCTAGGTGGTGTTGGTGCGGCTCCTTAAACGTCGTAAAAAGACAGAACGAGCTGGTGAGTACTTCACTGTCGTTCATGCTTGTACTCCCCTATATAGTACAATATATGAGCTCGACGTCACGGGTTCGACTCCGGCCGCGGTGAAATGCAGAGGTGGACGAAATGCAAAACCACTCGTGTGTACTTCGATTTCGGCGCACGTTAAAGACTCCCAGATGGTCAAACTTAATGCGCAACCTTCCACTACGGCGTGCCTCTTAATGAGAACGTGGTTTTGACACGTGAAACCCTACAATTAATCTTTTTTTTTCATCGTTACAAAGGTAATTTACTAATGTAGATGAACTTATTTTTCTGTTTAGTGTCCCTTGAGGTGTGAAAAGCCGACTGCCCCGCGGCAACGTTGTTTTCAAGAATCTATAAAATCTATAAAACTTCAAGCAGGGCATTGCACATCTTGTGCTCGGTAAACTGTTGCTCACCCCTCATGTAAAACCCCTTAACCTTTGAGGTGATGGAAATAAATAGAATGCCAACTGGCCAATGCGATCGCTGTCAACCCGCGTATACCGTGCCTTCGAAGACCATCGCTTCTACAGGGCGAGGAGAGCTGTAAAACAAGGCGACCCTGGCATAGAAGCGAAGGCGCACAGCAAACAAAAGTCCATCTCCATTCCACGCTGTGAAAGTGGACGTACAGCGAAGCCCGTGCGGACGTTAGACAAGTACCACCACCCCAACTGACGTCACACGACGTCACCCAATAAGCACCACCACCACAAGCGACCTACGTCACGCGCACGTGTGCGGAAGTGCAGCGTGCATCCTGATTCTTCTAGGCCGTCCGCCAAGCGCAAGTGCGTTATCGAACTAAGATATCGTTTAAAAGTAAGTTGCGTCAGGAAATGCGTAAAGCACGACTTAAACACAAGCCTACGCACATGATAGCATCGTATCGTAATTCGAATACAGCCGAACCTCGATAAAACGAAGTTCTACTTGCAGCGAGAAACTTCGTGACATTGCGAATTCCGGTAATTCGAGGTTTTGTTAATTCAATGGAAATAAGATCGGAAAATAAAAATAATTCGTTACCCCGCGAATTTCATTAAATCGAGGTTAGTCATATCGAGGTTTGGCTGTACAGTCGAACATCGATATAACGAAGTTGTACTGGCGGCGAGAAGCTTCGTTATAATGCGAATTCCGGTAATTCGAGGTTTCGTTAATTCAGTGGAACTATGATCGGGGAAATAAAAATAATTCGTTAAATCGCGAATTTCGTTAAATCGAGGTTAGTTATAGCGAGGTTTGACTGTACAGTCGAACCTCGATATAACGAAGTTGTACTTGCAGCGAGAAGCTTCGTTATATCGCGAATTCCGGTAATTCGAGCTTTCCTTAGTTCAATGGAACAATGATCGGGCAATAAAAATAATTCGTTACATCGCGAATTTCGTTGAATCGAGGTTAGTTACATCGATGTCTGACTGTATACGAGAAAACATAATTCTGTTACGGCGGAAACTCAAACACAAACCCCCCTTTTTTCCAGCTGCCGTTTTTTTGGGTGGTGAGTATACGCCACGAAAAATGCCGAACAACTAGAGGCTAACAGCTTCGCCGTGCAAGCTGTCGAGTCAATTTGGCACTTTGTGGAGGCCAGCGCGGAGTAAGCGGGACATTTCGCGTCCCCGCTCCGCGAGTTGCGAAGAGCTGTTGCCGCCTCCGCGTATCCTGGCACTGCGCAGTCAAGGTTGCCGCGTTTTACGTAACAAGCCGCAGGCGCAGGCTGCACTCGCGCGAGGGAAGCGGTTGGCTTCTGCACGGCGGCCACCGCGGCAGAGAGGAGCACCCAGTGTTGTTGGCGTGCCTGGAGAAGGTGTAAAACACGCATTCGCTGTCGTAAATCATTGTCGGGGCTCATGTCCTCGAGATCGTTAGAAACGTGCAGCGTGGCGTACGCTATCTTAACGCTCTCTTCAGCCAATCGGAACGTCGAGTGTATAGAGCTCAGATATATACATACGTATATGTATGTTTCAAGTGCCAAGTTTTTCACCAACGATGTCAGCCTTATATAAAAGTACATACGGTATTGTTAATAGAAATATCGTAGTAACTGTCAGGGGGACTTCATACATGAACAATATATATATATATATATATATATATATATATATATATATATATATATATATATATATATATACGTTTATGCACATTGTTGTTATAGTCGGTTTTCTTCTTCTTTCTTTCAGGGGTTTAACGTGCCAAAACCAGTTCTGATTATGAGGCACGCCATAGTGGAGGGCTCCGGATTAATTTTGACCACCTGGGGTTCTTTAACGTGCACTACAACGCAAGCACACGGGCGTTCTTGCATTTCGCCTCCATCGAAATGCGGCCGCCGCAGTGTTATAGTCGGTTACAACTTAAGAAGGCCGGAGAGGCCCCGCCCAGATAACCGAAGCGCGGCAGCCGATTGCCTCCGCCACTAAAAAAATAGTCCCGCTAACGCGACTCGGCCCAGTTCGAAGTGCGGGCTGCCATGTTCTTCGTCGGCGGAGTCACCGGCCGTCCGGCTCATGAACGTCAGTCTAGAGTGCGCGCCCATTGGTGGAGGCTCGCGCGCATCCGCCTTTGAGGGGCAAATGCGGCTGCCTTCTTAAGTCTAGACTAGACTTTAGTCTAGACACCACTAGACTAAATGACACCTCTAGACTAAAGGTTCGCTCCCCGCCCACCTATACAACCGCCCCCGTACGTCCTGTCAGCGTTTTAGTCGGTGTGCGTGTTCCAACATGTGCATTGGATCTGCAAATTTTTTTCTTTTCTTATTCGCTTCAACATAATCGCCCCTGCAGCTTGCAAATAGTACACACAGTCGGTTATATAGACCAAGTTACAAGTGGCAGAGCGATGCACCTACATTGCCGCCGCGTCGTCTGCTCTCGAAAGCGCTAAGCAGACGACGTTATACAGAGAGGGGGGCGCATGCAGTGACCCGGATATGACACAATGAGATTTTACGTCCCGAATCTATGCACGAGGCATGAAGAGATGCCATTCAGAAGCGAGGCTCCTGTATAATTTCAGACGGTGCATTTAGCGTGCACCGAAATCCAGGTTACACGGCAGGCTATTCATCCGGTCAACGCGGCCGGCAGGTTGAACCCGCAAGCTCGAGATCATCGCTCCGTTTTGTAACGAGCTCAATCACTGCTGCGACGTTTGCTGCTGAGATTTACTTTCGCGTGTGGAAAATCTCAGTGTTCGCTAAGTCGGGGTACACCGACTTAGCATACACTGAGTATGCTAGACTATCCCCTCCGCCAGAGACTACCCGCTGAGACTACCCCCTCCGCCTTTGTCGTATGCGGGTAGTACTCCATTGCCACGTATGTATAGTGCATGTAATGTTGTGTCGGTAACGCGAGTACGCTTGTGCTTGTCTGCATTTGGCGCCTTCCCTTCTACTTAGTGTCCTTAGTGGTGTCGGAGGTGCAATGGATACTCTGAATCCCACTCACTTAATTTATGCTGTCTATTTTGTCACAGAATTAACTCAGCCTTGCGGAGTCGGCGCACGACAATAGTGACCCAGATTCAAAAGACCATTACACCCCGGTCACACGGGGCCCTTTAGAGTGCCATCGGGCCCGATCGGGATCGAATTTCTGAATCGCGAGTGGCTAATATCATCCGTCGCTTACGCAAATGAGCCAATCGCGATCGACAAGTTTGATCTCGATCCAGCTCGATCGCGATGGAAAGTGCACGTGTGACGTTGGTACGTATGAGACATATTATAAAACCTAGATCTCGTTATACCTCTGAAACCGCGGACGTACAAAATCAATAAAGTACTTCCCCGTCCTCCCGAAGAAGAGTAACAGAGGGGCCCTAATTTTTGTGAGTCACAAACAAACAAAATCAACATACAACGACAACAAGCAAAGCAAAGAGGGAATTACTAGCTCATTTAATTGAAATGTAGCAATTATAAATAAAGGAAAACGAAAGTGGACGAAAAAACAACTGTAAAAAAAAAAAGAGCTATTCCCCCTATGCTTTTCTTGTTGTCATGGCCTGTTGGCTTTGTGTGATTGTGATTCACCGTCACTCGATCGTCACTTGTGGTTGCCCAGTTGGCTGCAGTTTTCTTGGCCCTCCAACAAGCTTTTTGTCGACACTGTACGGAATTAGCTGGAGGCAATCTAGAAAGCTCGCTGGAGGTCCAGGAAAACTGCAGCCAACGAACACGGCTATTCCGATACTTCTGAGGTGATTGCGTAAGCGCTGTACACGGTTACAAGCGAACATTTGCCCCTTGGCGCACGCTTTAGAGTAAATGCGTCTCGGGGGGCCTAGTGTAACACGCTCACATTATAGGCGCTGCCAACTTTGCTGGCTTCTATACGACGCACGCTGGAATCAGTATCGAGACGGTAATGCGCTACTTCAGTAGTTGCCTTGAGCCTATGAGCTGCACGCGAAGATATTAAGGGCTCAGTCTTCGATGGTCGCGTAGACAACAAAAACCACCTTGAAGAGCGATTATGTCCCGTGGTTGTGTTCGGGTCTCAGGAGGATATATACAGGGTGTCCCAACTATCATGCACCAAGATTTAAATATATGCAAATGCCACGTAGCTGGACAAAACCAGGGTATACGTTGTTTGCCGTCGCTTGGAGATACTCAGTTTATTTTTTGCGTTCCGCCTAATTACATAATTAGCCTTAATTAATTAATCAAATTCTCAAATATTGTAATGAGATGAAAAGCGTCAATGAGAAAATTGTAGAGCAACACGAAAAACTCCCGATACAGCTTTGTGTTGCTCAATACGTGCTACATAAAAGTGGTTTTCCGAGCGTCAAAGAAGCCCGCGAATACATGCAAAATTGCCGCGCGACTGGCCGCTCGAGGCACTTTGCGTGTATTCGCGGGCGGATACACGCAAATTATGTAATTAGGCGGAATGCAAAAAAGTAATCTCAGGATCTCCAAGCGACGGCAAACACCATTACCGCTGGTTCTGTCCAGCTGCGTGGCATTCGCATATTTTTAAAGTTTCGCTAAATTTACGTGGGACACCCTGTACACCATACTTAACACACGTGGCGGCTGTTTCTATTCTCCGAGCGGAGCATACATCGTAGAGGAGGTGCAGGCTTCACAGCGTTATTACGAAACGACGCAGATGCCAAACATTCCTAATCGATTATGGGTCCCGCAGCCCCTTCTTAACAGCGATACTTCACACAACTGCTTCGCGCCCTTGACGCTGGGTGTCAGCTAGCTGTTACGAGTGACGAACGAGCCGGGAGGAGGGGCATGATGGGTGCCTCCGCAAACACTTCCCGGCTCACCGGGAGGTCCCCATTATCCGCAGATTATCCGCTTGCCTAACCACTTACGCAAGGAAGCAGCAGACTCACACCGACCTTGGTCACAACGGCTTCCATTTTCGCGGTTACGCGCCAGACGCAGCACAATTTCGAGCTGTATAGCTCATCTGGCCACACACCAGGCTGTCACAAGCCCCCTCCCCCCCCCCCCTCCCCCCCTCTAACCTCCCGCTGAACTGCCGCTACAGTACTTGCACGTCTCGCTGTTCGTCACCTTTGCACTCGGGGACCGGAAAGTCGTCGCTGAAAAGTGCGACATGCCCTCCGCAAGCGCTCTTCCTGGTTTGAGCGCAGGAATCCGTCGCGTCTAGGCTGACTGCAGCGTTTTTGGCGCCCGTCTCCATACGTCATCGTACCACGTGTTCGCTGCGCTGCCGGAAGAGCGACGCGCGGGCACTGACCACGTGACACGTTAAGTTCGGTCTGCACTGCTATAGCCTTCCTGTTCGGAGTCTTAGTGCCGGCGCTTGCGAGCGCCTTGTAACTCTCTCTCTCTCTTTCTCTCAGTTTTTCTATCTAGCTTGCACTCTTTATTTTCAGCAATGATGAAAATAACCCACCTCCACCACAGCTCCACCAAAGTGTGACGGGGTCACACGTACGTCGAATGAATAAAAGGGTGTACTTACAATCCATATACATGGTTTTCAAAACAGTGTACGGCCGCGCAAGCGTTTATTTCTCAACCTCGTCTTCTTGGCGCTGCAAGGCGCACTATTTGTCACGTTCACACACAAACGCATCGTAAAAATGTGAATTTAAAGAAGTTGGCGGCCTTACGTCGCGCCGGCTACTCCTCGTTGCGGGTCAAACAACAAAATAAAAGCACGAAAGAGCACTTAAATACAGGCACGGAAGAGAGTACAAGAACACACACAGACATAACACGGTTTCACAAACACAAGGGAGTCCTATAAAATAAGCGCGGAAGTTGACAGTATTGCAGACGAGACGGTCAATGTATAGCTACGCACAAATGTACGCCATTTTTGCTTTGTATTTTTTTTCTCGTTACCGACGAGGACAGAAGTGACAGGACACACTTGGCGTTAGTGTGTCCTGTCACTTATTTTGTCCCCACCCGCCACGCGTTACGTCTGCTGCTCGTAATCGATCACCAACGCGCTGAAATTGCTACCTTAATGAAGTACTTTCACCGTAAACCAGTTAACACCCTTAAGAGTGTAAATCGGTTTACAGTATTACTGCTTCGCAGTTGCTTTTCCTATAAGCCTTTGATGTGTGCGTGTTCCAACTATTGATGTGTGCGTGTTCCAACAGCTTAGCAGAACGAATACTGTTACGATGCGCTGCGTCAGTGTGCGGATGTGAGCTAGTTGGTGTCTTGAGTCGGTAAAGGAACCGCGCGAACGTGGTACGACCTCCACAGGACACAACGACACAGCGCCGACGATGTGCCTGTTATCGATGACGTGCCTGAGACAGAGGGACAGCAAAATGGGGGAAGTTCCCGAAGAATGCGAATTGCATTAAAACGCCCGGTCAGGTGACACACCTCGTGTTCTGCTATTAGTTACCGAAGGACACGCACACAACACGTCTACAAATAAATCGCGAGCCGAAGCAGGTCGCACGGTTGCCATCAGTTTCAATGAGTTCGTGGTCTGTCTTACCGCGCACGCGTTCTCACCGTGTCCGCGATACGACAGCACTGCAGGGGTGGTGTTGTTAAGCGTGCTACACGTCCGGCGTCGACGGTGACAAAACGTTTCGTTTCACGGCAGGAACGCCACGGGACGTCAGCCGGCGTTCGCTAAGGCGCCATTGCTCACGCGCGTTCGTCGAATCTGCTATAGCAGCGCCCCGAGAACGTGTCAAAGTCAAAGGAGTGGCTCGCGCAGTTGGATAGCTAGAGCTTAGTTAGCCTCTGGATGTTGCAAAGGAGCACGATTCGTGCCACGCACCAACAGCGCGCTGCAGTCGAACGAGATCCGGAATCCTTCGCGAGTGAGTTTCGTTCTGGACGCCCACTGCAGCCTGCACCTATAAACCGCGGCGTGAACGGGTTCGCGGCGTGCAGACTACTGCATGCCTCGTTAAAAGCGTGCATCGTCGTGGGCCCTGCGCTTCTGTCTAACTAACTATACACGGCTGAGCTAGAACGACAGAAAGCTGTTCTAGTTGGTGAGGATTCATCGTATACACTGAAAGGGCAGGAGTGCAAACACGGATGCAAGTAGAACGAAAAAAAAAAATGTTTGTGTTGTTCTTCACGTTCTACTTGTGTCCGTGTCTCGACCGCCTTTCAGTACACTTAACAGCTGAGCTAGTTTTTTAGAAGTACCGTGAAACACGATCTACGGGTGCTAGATTCAGACGGGACAAAGCCGGATGTACACATGAATAGACTTTACCATGTCCCATCGTGGTGGTTCACACTCTTAAACAAAAAGAAAAAAAGGTAGTTGTAGTTGCTACCCATAGTTGTTGCAGCATTCACTTCCTGGGCATAACAAGTTTTTAGCCCAAAACGCATTTATCGGATCTACTTTGGCAGGATCCGATAAATGCGTTTTAGACTACAAGTATCTGCATCCGGTATAGTGATAATTGCGTTTGGAGTTGGTAGCTGAGACACTTTAGGTAACAGCAACTATAGCTTGTTTAGTCAGTTACGTTACCAACTCCATTGTCACCAAGCGCAGTTATACGAAAGTAGTGAATGCTGTTGTGACAGCTATAGGAGGCTAACCACAACGACCGTCATTTAAAAGCCGCTTTAAGACGCAGTCATAAAGAGAATGTGCGAACGTGTCGGCAAACTGACACACATACTAGGGTGACGCTTTCAGCTCTGCATCATTTTCCGTTACGCACTTGTCGACAGTTAAGGGTCACCAGATGGTATAACTATTACGATCAACATTTGGCGAGGAGATTATTATTAGAGGAAAGGCAAAGGGAGGTCAGTGTGAGTGCGAATCAGTTATACGCATGTGTGTTTTCGAGTAAAATCTCCGTGGTGACATTGAGCTTAGTGAAGGCATAATGTCTTGCGACAGGTGGCGTTGCATTCTTCAAGAGTATAGTAGCACGACAGGCGCAATAATGCCCCCTCTCTCTCAAACCGCTGTGTCTACGGAACAGACTGTCGCCGCGAGGCGCGCTCTTCGTATACCTTCGGCAATGCTGCGCAGTTTTATTTTACTTTGCCAGGCAGAATACACGGGCGTGTACGCGACTTCCATTTCTCACCGCTGCCAACAGGGCGCGCAGCAGCGGTCTCGACCGTGCACGGGGGAGCCATAGATCAGGGCGGAGCTGCGGTCAGGTTCGACTGCCCCGGTCACGCCGGCGACAGCTCGTATAGTACGTCCGCTTGCGCAGGCCTTCTCGTCCCAAAGCAGTACTGGCATAATATTTTCCACTTCTGCCCTTCGTTTTCTTGCAATAAATGAAAGTCCGAACCCTCTAAACCGCAGGAAAGAAAAATCTTTCCCAGCAGAAGGTTCTACTAGTGACCGTGTTTAGATTGCGGTGGCTTTCCGTACCATGTTTCAGTGTTCGTTCAAGGGAACACTGTACCGAGCAAGCTGGTACAGAGTTCGATATAGTTAACGTGGGCGCGCAATACGATATGAACGCATCATAAATACAGCGAGTATTGAACTCTATCTTGCGCGTATTATCGTTTGACCTATCCTTGAGCGCATCGTATAGCAAAACAAATATTGTGCTAGGTGATTTCCTTGGCGAAGTCTTTCGGACGTTGGACTTACTGCTGGAGCATGTATGCATAGGCAGTTGTTGAAGGGAACTTTGTTGCTAACAGTGCACTAAGCTGGCTACTGAAGGTTGGCTTAAAAGCTGTCGGTACGCCATTTGTAGATATCTTCGTAACAGCGCCCTTCAAGTGGTATACTGCGAAGTCCAGCTTCGTATCCAGAGTTCAGTGTGTTTTTAATACTCGTACGACAATTAAATTTGATTTGTCGTTTTGCTGGCTGTATAACTAGTTGTACCTTTTTCAACCTTTAACCTCGTCAGGAGAACGCAATACGCTCGTTGACTATACGAAAGCTTCTTTTGTATTTTGTAATTGCCGAGACTGTAACCTTCGTGTGAAATGACAAATTGAAACTGTACGCGCACAGAGAGACATAGAAAAAAAAAGACAGAAAAAGAACTAATAGCCCCGAAAATAGGTCAGGAAATAGAAAATACACGCACGGCACACTCCCAACAAAAAGCGAAGATATCGAGTGATACTATACAAGGTCGATAAGCATTGAATGACAGCCGAGAGACTCTCAAAACCAGCGCGCCTAATCTAAGCGCTCGCACGAAGCATCCTTGAATCGCACACTCTTCTTCCGAGTGTTTGCCAGGCACCGAAAGCCGACGCGTTTTTCTTTTCTGTTTCGAGATGACCTTGACTGAAGCGTTCTTTTTTTTTTTTATTCTTCATAAAGTTCCTCTCGTAGTCGAAACGTCTTCGGAGGTGTGCTCGAAGATTGCTCTCCTGGGCGCATTCCCGACCACTCGAAGGACTCTACGCAAACTTTGACGACCCTGAGGTTACTGGCGAACAGAGTCGCTGTGGGCTGCGACGGCGTGCGACAGCGGTGCGTTCTCCTGCGACCGCGGGGGAGCGCTATTTAGTAGTAGGGCGTTCGCAAATCACCTTGGACGAAACGTGCTCGGCGTAGGTCGAAGATAAATAAGCTCGAACTGTATAGTATACCCCACGCTCACGTTGCTTCTCCTTTCATCCCCCACAATTCGCGACATGGTTTGCCGCTGTTAACGCCTGGTTAAGCGTAAAAGCTCGGTCTAGGAGGCAACTTGTACTCCGTTTCACAACACTCTAAAAAAGCTCGGTGTAGGAGGCAACTTATACTCCATTTCACAACGTTCTAAAAGCTCGGTGTAGGAGGCAACTTGTACTCTGTTTCACAACACTCTAAAAGCTCGGTGTAGGAGGCAACTTGTACTGCGTTTCACACTCTAAAAGCTCGGTGTAGGAGGCAACTTGTACTCCGTTTCACAACACTCTAAAAAAGCTCGGTGTAGGAGGCAACTTGTACTGCGTTTCACACTCTAAAAGCTCGGTGTAGGAGGCAACTTGTACTCCGTTTCACAACACTCTAAAAGCTCGGTGTAGAAGGCAACTTGTACTCCGCTTCACAACACTCTAAAAGCTCGGTGTAGAAGGCAACTTGTACTTCGTTTCACAACGCTCTAAAAGCTCGGTGTAATAGGCAACTTGTATTCCGTTTCACAACACTCTAAAAGATCGGTTTAGGAGGCAACTTGTACTGCGTTTCACACTCTAAAAGCTCGGTGTATAGGCGGCAACTTGTACTACGTTTCATAACGCTTTAAAAGCTCGATGTAGGAGGCAACTTGTACTCTGTTTCACAACACTCTCACACGTTGGATTGGCGCAGGAATGGAATGACCGCGCTCTGGACTTTTGCAGACTGCGATTGAGACTGATCAGGCGACGCTGTTACGCGGAGGGTCACGTTCCATCGCAAGGATGTGCTGTCGATTGAGTGCTGCTCTACACAGCCTTACTCCAGTGTCAATTACTGCGAGGCACAGGGCGCACATCATGATGGAATAATGCAGCGCGCTTCGAAACAAGGACGTAACACAGAGTGAACAAAACAGCACTGAAACTTCATACTGAAATGGCCATTGCTGAGCTCCTTAACCCAACATCAACGACTGTCACGAGAACGAAGAAATAACCTCTACGTTCGGACAAGGCACAACTCTTCTGTTTTCTCTTTATCTGTAGGTAAACATACGTTACGTTTGATTTCTAAGCTAAGAGCCTAATGCATCAACGCGCACGTCGACCGGAGGCCCGAAGTTTGAGGAGCGTCAGAGGCACGAACCATTACTCTCACTCTCTCTCCGTACTCTACCCTAATTTGCAGTCACTCCGCAGCTGCGGCAGAAAAGGCGGCCAGGTATGGAACGCCGTCACTCGCGGGGCAGAGACCGGCGTTCTTGAAAACGAGGGCAGAGATACGACTCCACCTGATCGTGAATCAAGCGGGAGACAGCCGAAGGAGCGCCCTTCTCGTATGCACCCCAGAATCCCCCGACAGACGGGGCCGAAGCCGTAAGTGACGGAATACGCCGAGCGATGGAAAACAGAGTGAAGGAGAGAGAGAGAGAGAGAGATAAAAGAGAGTGGAAGAGATAGTTGGCTGGCCAGTTTCAGTGAAACGGGATAACACAAAGCACCCGGCGTTGAGCCACCATGCAATCGACGCGATTCCACCGAGCGGAGAATGAAGCGAGAGCGAAGGAAGCGCCTATACAGTATATTATGTTTTAAGGCGAAGCTTTGCTTGCACAAATACAGTGAAACCCGGACATATCAAACCCTCATATAACGAATTATTTTGTATAACGAACAGCAGTAAAATCCCCTCCTTGAAAATGTTTTATAGAATTTTTATTTTATATATCGAAATACCTATATATCGAACTTTTGTGTGGTCCCGTTCAGATTTGATATATCCGGGTTCGACTGTTATATACAGTCATATTATAAGAAACCAACAAACGACACCAAGGACAGCATAGGGGGAAGTTTTCTGCAGTTATTAACTCTATATATAAAGAAAGGAGAAATTAATGAAAATGAAAGTGAATGAAAAAACATCTGGCCACAGGTGGGATATGAACCCGCGTCTTCGCATTACGCGTGCGATGCTTTTACCAATTGAGCTACCGCGGCGCCGTTTTCCCATTCCCAATCTGGGTTATTTATGCTTATTTGCTAGAAGGCCCCGAGAGTGGTAGCCACCGCCACCACTATATATATATATATATATATATATATATATATATATATATATAGAGAGAGAGAGAGAGAGAGAGAGAGAGATCAGATAAAATTCACTGAACTGTCGAAACTGATCAACAAGGAGAAAGTAAGGGATATCCGAAATTACAACGTGGGACAGATTGAGGAAGCAGTAAAATATGGTCGCAGCATGAAATAAGTGAGAAGAAAACTTCGCATAGGACAAGGCAAAACGTATGGATAAGCCGGGTAATATCATCAGCAATTTAGATGACATAGTAAAAGCAGCGGAAGAATTCTATACTGACCTGTACAGTGCCCAGAGCAGCCAAGCTACTTTCATTCGTAGTAGCGATGAACAGGATACAGAGGCGCCTTCTATAACTAGCGATGAAGTTAGAAGGGCCTCGCAAGACACGACCAGGGGAAAAGCTGCTGGAGAAGATGTAATAACAGTCGATTTAATCAAAGATGGAAGAGATATCATGCTTGAAAAGCTTTCGGTCCTTTATACGCAATGCCTCACAACTTCAATTGTACCAGAAAGCTGGAAGAACGCCAACATTATACTCATCCATAAGAAGGGAGACGTTAAAGAATTGAATAATAGATAGATAGATAGATAGATAGATAGATAGATAGATAGATAGATAGATAGATATACATACTCTCCTGGGTTTGGCGTGGATGCTGCTGGCTGCCTTTTGCGCTGTCTATACTGCTGTGCTGGGTGAGTCGGTATCCCGACGGATATATATATATATATATATACGAAGGTCATACGTGCGCTGAATTCAAGTACCAGCAAACGGGTTTGTACGTATAACCCCTGTTCGGGGGGAGGGGGGCTGACCAACTAAGCAGTGCCAGTAGGCGCACCTGTGTTCTGCGCAACAAAAGAAAATTAAGTTCCTACCATAAAATCTAAAGATGTCAGCTTATCGTTATCTCTAAGGCACACCGACGTCCTAATGGAATGACGCATTGTATACAAAGGATTATTTGATTTACTCGACTTTCTTTTGGTCTAGCCATTCGGCAACCGGGTACGCACCACTGCGCCACAAGATATATATATATATATATATATATATATATATATATATATATATATATATATACGCATAATTTTTGAATGTAGCTATGTGCCATACTTCTTAGCGCATGCGCGCGTTATCACCATTCTTTTTTTATTCGACAAGCATCATACATCGCCTTTAGCCTCGTGATGTCATTGCTTAAGCGTCTCAGAGTATGCGTACGTCTGATCTGGTGTTTGTATTCCGGCATTAGGGCAGCCTGCATGCAAGCCAGCGCTTGCATGTAGGCTTGTATTCGGCATAGATTGTGAGCGGCGCCGCAAATAAACATAAAATAGTGCATGAGAATGAAGTCGTAAAATTCGTGGTGGATAAACATATGCATTGCATGATATTACACGTTGCAGAGTATTAAAGTAAGCCCAATCGCACGCATTTCCGCTACTTGTATAGCGTTTAATTAACTGCTTCACTCAACAACCACTTCATATTCAAATGCGCATTGAATGTGAACAATTGTTTTTTTTTTTCGTGCCGTCTGCTCCGTATCTTTGTCGTCTGTTGCAGTATCTTTGTCTTCTGCTGCGTATCTTTGTCTTCTGTTGCGTATCTTTGTCTTCTGTTGCGTATCTTTGTCCTCTGCTGTGTCTCTTTGTCGTCTGCTGCTGTTTTATTCGTCTGCTTCTGTTCTCTCGCTGACCTTTCTTTCTTTCTTTCCTTTTTTTTTCAACTAAAGTGCAACGTCGACCGACTAGCCAGCCTCGTAGGGCAGTGAAAGATAAATTCGTGACAAAGAAATAAAAAAAATGAAATAAAAAAAAAACAAAGATAGAAAGAAAGAAAAGTGCCGCAGGGCGGCTTTCTGGCGACCCAGAGCGTCCCCTAGATCGAGGCGCGATGGCCATCACGTTCGCCGGGTCGACCACGTTCCCTCGGTTCACCGGCGGGCATCCTGTGGCAGGCGGCTCATCGCTGAAGACGCCGGTTGTCGACGCTTTGCGCTGAAAGCAAAGGGTTTCTTCCCTTCCGGGTTTTGCTTTAAGAGGCGGGCGCCCCCCTCTCGAACGTCACACAGGAACGCCGCCAGAGGGCGTCCGCTATTGGAGCCGAGTAGGGAGCCTACATGAAGCATCGTTGCATGTAGGCTCCCTAGAGCCGAGTCGAAAGAAAAGGCGGCGAGGAATTTTTTATCCAAATAAGGGGTATATGCCGCGGACGATAATGGCGGGACTGCCGAGGCGAATACGGCGGCCAGCTTCCTGGACCCGCAAGAGAAGGCCTTGTAAAAGGATGCGTTCAGTTCGCGGCTACATTGTTATAAGCGCGAATTATGCACGACGTGATTTTCGAGGCTCCACGCGCGTGCTACTGAATGCGTGAAGGGTAACAATATTCTCTCCGCGTAACAATATGAAGGATGCCAGACAGCGAAGCCATAGAAAGAATAGGGGGTATTAATGGCTGTGTTCAGTTGAAATAATTGAAATGTAGAAATACATTTTCAGTGGCGATTTATAGCGGTAATTGCGAGAGAAATGAGTTGGGCATTACGTGGAACCTCTTTGAGGTTCCGGGTCCACGATTTAAACCGCGTTCGCCACATTGCAAGGGGCTGTTCAGGAGCTTACTCGACCTACGTCCGGCCTCTTCTAGGAGCGAACTACAGCTGACGATGGTCCAGAGCAGAGTACCGTCAGTTGCGATATATATATATATATATATATATATATATATATATATATATATATTAAAAAAGAGTACGACGTACATTCTGACGTGTAGTATGATTCTGACGTGTCGGCTCGTGGACCATCCTTTGTCAATGTGTCCTTTGTCACTTTGCTCCCGGTGCTAACATACGGGGCAGAAACTTGGAGGTTAACAACGAAGCTCGAGAACAAGTGAAGGACCGCGCAAAGAGCGATGGGACGAAAAAATGTTAGGCGTAACGTTAAGAGACAGGAAGAGAGCAGTGTGGATCAGTGCACAAACGGGGATTGCCGATATTCTAGTCTACATTAGCAGAAAAAGAAAAGAAGAAAAATGGAGCTGAGCAGACCAAGCGTGGACCAAATAACCGGTGATGCATTAGAGTGATTAGGTGATGACGGGTGCCATGGGGAGGGAAGAGCAGTCGAGGACGGCATAAAATTAGCTGCGGTGATGAAATTAGACAATTTGCCGGCGCAAGTTGGAATTACCTAGAGCAAAACAAGGGTAATTGTATGTAAATTGTTGGGAGAGGCCTTCGTCCTGCAGTGGACATAAAGATAGGCTGCTGCCGCCGATGATGATGATAACGATGATGACGAGAAGAAGGATGATTAGATGCGGGAGTGTTAGCCAGCGCCCCTCGCGGCCATGGCGGTTGTTGTGGAAAGACCTTCTAACCACGGGCGCTAGGTTACATGCACCTCACAGAGCACCTGGTGAATGGTCAATAGCGTTCGTATTCTCCGCGGTGCATCAGCGCCTGTGACGCGTTCCCCTGCCGAGCTACGAGCGCACCGATTCGATCCAGGCCATATAGTAGGGAATCGAACCAACGCCGTTTGCATTTACAGATGAGAATCCGTGAGAAATGTTCTACTAATGCGCGTTCGAAGGAAAACAGGCATGCGTGTCCCTCAGGAAGACGTGTGTCGAACAACCCAAAGACCGGCATTCCAGAAAAGCAACTACGGTCGAAGGCGCCACGAGACGCAATCACAGAGCTTTTACAGTCCGACGGACGCGCCTATCACCTGTCCATCTCTTTTCCCGAAAACACCGGTCTGCGAGTCAATCTCTCCTTTCTCTCGCTCTTTATCTCTCTTCCCTTCCTTATCCTCACCCTCTCTCCCTTTGTCTACCCCTTTATCTCTCTTAAAGTTCGCTCTCTTTATCTAAACCTCTCCCTTTCCCTTCATAAAACTGTTATCTATCTCTATCTCGCAAATTTTTTCTTTCTTGTTTTCTTCTGGCGCTCTAGTTCCGAGAGGCCATGTGGATCCCAGCCCGTGCCTCAGTTTTCAGTGCGGCCACCGTCCGTAAAATCAAAACCATCTCATCGAGGGAACACGCGGCAGGCCAGCGTGCATGGCATCGTCGAAGTCAGCATATACGTCACAGAGTTTGTTGCGTTCGGATTTTCCCATTTCCCCGTGCCGGAGGTCAGCGTGACAGTTCGGTCGGTCGGTCGGCGAGAAAGCAAGAGCAGCTGCGCGATGGCTCTGCTTCCGTGATTTCGCGGGCGCAAATCTCGCCGTGTCATCGCCGTGACCTTAAAAAACAACGCTTCCTCGGTCATCGCGGACACCTCGTTTTCGTGGCCCCGACCACCGCACACGTACAGATAAGCGGGTCATCGATGTGCGTGCGAAGTGTTCACACTCTTTTTCCGTTGTGACATCCGCGGTGTCCGGGTTCTGTCGTAAGTCAGACGGTGGTCTTTGGGGGGACAAGGCGGCGACCTTAGGCGATCAGTCCTGGCCGAACTAGGGTTAAGCCTCATTCAGGAGCCAACGTTTCTCGACTTTGGGCAAGAGAAGCCTGAAGGAGACAAGGCCGCTTGTAAAACGTTCGCTACAGACCGAGACTATACCGCTGGTGTGTTCGTTATTCACGTCCGCTGTAAATGTGAGAGCACTTGTCAGAAGGTATAATCACTGATGGCTGGTGAAGCTTAACGTACGTGTAAATGCTACATGCTACATCTAGGCTCTGAGTAACGCCACATGTGAGTGTGTGTGTGTGTGTGTGTGTGTGTGTGTGTGTGTGTGCGCGCGCGTATATGTGCGCGTGTCGGGGACGATGGGGTGAGGAAGTCGATTGAGGCACTTCATTGCACGCTCAAATATCATTATGCACGGGCACGCTCACATTTGTCAGAGGCGAATCGAACCAACTCATTGCTGTTCGCCGTGTGAATAGCTACTTCATCGCTCTACACTTCGAGAGCTTACCTTCGCCGCCAGCTGAATTGTGCCGCTCCCAACGGAGGGAAATGGGGGGATGGGGGGGGGGGGGGGGTGCAAGGAATCAAACAACCTAAGTCGACTATTCATTCCGCGCCCGTCGCAAAACCCAGCAGCAAAAGGAATACGGGATCGTTGACTTCTACCAGAAACTACATTACGTGGTCGCGGCAACCGGCAGACAGGTCGATAAGTATAGGTGAATGGCCGTTTAGCGCCATTTTGGTTCCTTTTATATTTCCACCGCGCAAAGCAGAGAGATTTAGTGGGGACCACGGAGGTGGGGACACAGGAACGATAGGATTGAGGGATTACTATATACCTAGCTCCACTGTAGGACGACTAAAAGCTGGGCAAGTTGGTATTAGCTTTCATGTTACTGAAAGTGAGTCGCGCAATAATACGGACACAAGTGTGTATACGAACGAAAGTTGTCTTAGGTGTGCTTTTCTTACGCGAATATCGGCATCAGTTGTATAGTGGGCACAGACACAGTCCAGCCATTTCATTTTGGGCTTTTTGTCCGCGCTCCTCTAACATTGTACACCCAATGTCGAATAAAGATTCGCTTCGATTTGAAACGCACAACACAAACGCCCAGTGCACAGTTCCGGCCCTTCGCCTGGCTCTCGATCTTCACGTTGGCTGACACGAGCCTTCCCCTGCATTGCGCGGTAGTTGGAGTACAGCGACGCCAACGCGGCGGCGGTTATCGACGCCGACGACGACGACTTCCGTCATTCCGGCTGCTGCGCGCGCTCCTTGATTTTCTTCTTCGCGCCGTTTTCGTTCTTTCGGTTCTCTCTCGCTTTCCGCGGGATTGCGCGCTCGCTCCGCTCATTTCGCATGCGTGCCTTCGACGCCGCCAAACCCGCCCGACACGCACTAAATAAGAGAAAGAAAAGAAAGCGTTATAAGCCTCGCCTTCCACCCAGAGCCTCCCTTCGCGTTTCCGAGAACGCGCCTGGCGGATTCAGAAGGATCGTGCCAAGGTTGTCGTGAACACCCATCGGCCACGCCTGTATAGAGTATACCTTCGCGGAGTCGACTGTGTTGTACGTACACGTATGCGATCTCTAGCGAGAGTAGCGTGCAGTATTGTACGGACGATAGAATGGGTCTGGCACCTGGCGTTATCGCTGACCCGATTCGCAGCGCCGTTTTGCGCATTGAACGAGTTTGTTAGCACAGGGAACTGAGCGAAGTAACGCGCGGTTATCAAACGAAAGTGAAAGCCATGGAGTGAAAGCCAATTTCCGCCAGACCAATTTGGTTTATGACACGGTTCTAAAATGACGTGATTGCGAGTTAACACGTGGTTAGAAGCGAAACAGAAAGGAGGGCGCCAAGTTTCCCTCTTATTAATCTAACCGCTTGCTAATTTCCGCAGAACTAATTTGGTTAATGACATGGTCGTGAAACAAAGTGACTTGACAGATGGGGGTTGCGGGGCGCCTCCTGGCGACCGCTGCAAGAACTATTTCCGGGAGCACACGCTGGTAGGTCCGAAGTGTGGTATACGAAGCGCTCAGCTGCCAGAACTTACTTGGCTTCGTCGTGTAGAGGTATCTAAGCCTCGACTGCCTGTATTAAGTGAGATCGGTCATTCTTGGGAGCCACGGATGAGTCCGGGACCCCACGTCTAACACTGACGCCTAACGCGGGATTAAACGTTGGGCGCCCAGTGTTAGACGTGGGTTGGGGATTCCACGTTCCTGAGCGCCCACGATGGGCAATGACTGTGAGGAAAACCACTGTCGGACGGGCTCCTCATTAGCTTTAACCAGTCGGTGTTCTAACGATCACGTAACAATAAGCACACGAGCTTTTTAACATTCCGCAACCATTGCGAATCGAACCCGCTATTCATGATCAGCAGCAGAATTGCTGCGTCACCGACGACCATCCGACGCCTCGCGCAACGACCAATCATTAACCATGTTAAGCAAAAATTTCATATGACAAATATGCCCCGTACCCAATAATCTCGTATGATAATATGAAAGCACGTGTGTTTATAATAAGGATTTCACTTTTCTGCACAAGTTTATTTAGGCTAAGGACGAATTTCACGACATCTGTATAATGTATACAATCAATCTAAACACTTACGGCCGAACAAAGACTGCTGTCTGCGCACTCCCCCTAAACATTTGTCCATACACATTGAACAGACGAAGACAAAATACAAGAAAAGGCAGTCTACGACAATCTACATCTACGGTATAGACCAAACGACAAGTCCCAACGAAAACTGGAGTCTACTGGAACTCTGTATAGACGCATTAACCTATATGCACCTTGAATACTGGAGAGCGGTAAGAGCGTGGCAAATCGTGTTCCCGTCCTGTGGCCGAGACCATACCAGCTTCCTTAATTCATGCTGCGCGTTTTTCCTGACAACAGATGGTGGCTTCGCAGTAGCTGATGTGCGGGCTATAAATCTCGCGTAATTTTGCAATTCGGATCACTAGCAGCAAGCTAAGAAGAGAGACGCAAAATTGCGATTTTTTAACGCCGGGTGCAATATGCGCTTGGCACCACTAAGCGACGTTTAAGAGGAACGCGCGCACGCGCAAAATGCAAGAACAAAAAAAAAAAAAGACAAGCAGCACTATGAGAAGAGAAATTGCCGAGATAAAAAGGCTGACAAGTAGACGCATATACCTAAGGACGTGATTCACGATTTCGAGTGTGTCGTCGTGCAAGAGATAGGGGTGTGGGAAAAGCCGGCAGCGCGTCGAACGTGAATGATTAACCACCCTGAATTCTTGCCTCGAGAAAAAGGAAAAGAGAGAAATTGCTTCACGCTTGAGGTGCTGAGTTGAATTTGCGCGTGAGATTTTCTTTTTAGTTTTCTTTTCTTTTTTTTTTCTGGGAAGTCGAATACCCCTTTTGGCATGCCAAGAGGTCCCTCGAAGGTAACGACATCACAACGCTCGGTGCATACTGAAAAAAACAGGAATGCGATCGACGCAAGAATCCGGACGGACGGGAGCGAGTGGTTAGCAACGAGATATGTTTTCGTGGTATACCGTTCCGTCTTGAGTTAGAATTTTTTTTTTATTTCGCCGAATAAAGGTCTAAGAACGTGTAAGAATAAGAGGAGGCATAGAAAAGAGAGATAACAGTCCAGTAAAAGGTTGTGCTGTTGAGATGGTGTTTGAGATGCAGTGCTCTTTACACATGGTGAAACTGGAATTCGATCAACAAAAATAAACCTATCCTGGGTCGTGGTTAGCGACATGCTATGTTTTTGCGGTAACCCGGCTAGCTTTTAACTCCGAATTTGTGTTCGCTTCGCCCCAACTAATGTCGTTTGCTATCTACTGAATTCTACGGTAGCGGTAAAGTCGTGTTTACCATTTCCGTGACGGATGCCATAAACACCTCGGGAATGTTTCGGAGACGCAGAAGTGCCCTAGCCTGACGTAAGCAGACCATATCGCATTTATGGCGAGATGGGGTGTACGAATTGCAAATGCGGGGCTGATGACTTCTTATATAGGAGAGAAAGGTGAATCTGTGCATGAAATTGCGCTGATGTGTGCGTCGAGACACTCCAATGATGCCTTGGTGAAGCTAGAGGGCACGTTTGTGTTTCGGAGAGAAAGTTTTATTTATTTATTGATATGAATTTAAAGGAGAGCATTGCGCCTTTATTGGCGCCGGCTACTTGTCTTCGCAGGGCAAGCAAAACTGAAAGTACGAAAAATAGTGAAAAATCACCGGAGACGATAAAATACCGCGAACATTTACGAAGTTCCTCGCACGAGTTACGGAAGGCACATAATGGAATGAAATGACGCTTTCTGGGACACACAGAGTACCGCATAAACTAGTGTAAGTGCACAAGAGAGTCTGAAAACATGCACACATATATAGTCGACAGTTTTGCAAATGGACAACTGACATATCTAGGTATCGACCCTATTCGCGGAGCAGTTTTCTCTATAGGAACGAGATGGCGGTTTCGGCGGCGCGCCATACGTTGCCTCAACGAATGCGCACGAATACGAAACCAGTGCTGCTTCTGCCCTGCTGCTGTGCGATCAGCTGTCGGAAATGCAACTGGGTGTTCGCTAATGCGCTGTGCCCAATTCATGCTGCAAAATGTGCAACGATAAAGGGAAGACGTGTGCTGTAGTTAGCTGCAAAGATAGTGATTCGCATATAAAGAATGCGAATATAAGGAATATATCCAGGAACGGAATCAACCTGTGTCACCGCTGCTACATAAGCACTGCCTGTGTTGCCGGCCTTTCGCGATGCACGGCTTTCCTCGAGGATAAAAAAAAAGTTAGTTCATCCGCCAGCGCTGTATACCTAACCTCCGAAGAAAGGACTTCAACTCCGGAACGTCGGCACTTGAGAGTGAGTACCGCTCGTTACAAAAGGAAGTAGCGCCACTTACTGGCATATATAGTAAGCTTCTCGCACGTTATCTACACACATCCACCCCTACGAGCACGCAAACTCACGCCCACCCTATCGCCAACGTATCAATAATAAGTGAATGCGCGCTCACTTGAATCAATGTGCCGAAGCATGAGTGACGGCGACTACACCGACAAGACACGAATGTTGGAAGCTGAACGTTTCGTGATGGTCCACAGAGTAGGCGAGGGGCAAGCGATAGTACACCTTTGCTACGAGCTACCGCAAAGTACAGAACATTTACATTCCAAGCTTTGTGCGCAGAAAGAACAAATCTATCGCGGCAGAGCACACCCGCGAGTGATTAGGCTGAAAATAAACAATCAGATAGTGGCCGAATCGGGGAACCGAGGAACTTTACTGAACAGGAAACATGAAAAGCCGCTTACTTCAAAATGTTTGCCAAATAAAGAACGAAGAGCACACTGATCCTGATTTAATTCATAAGCGGAAAGTTTGGACAGCTTGGAATACGTTTCTAGCGCCGCTTTTAGTACAAGCACCGCATACGCTGTTCGCGCCGTTTGGTGAAGGCGTAATGAGCTCTAAAAGCACTTACATGTCCTCTAAAGCTGTGGCCAAAGCTTCGTGTCGTGCACACAGTCACCGTCTACGATATGCGTTGAAACGGAGGTTTGCTGCGCCGCACCGGCGTCACGCGCTTGCATTGTAAACACGGAGGCAGCTGAGGCAAGCAATGGACGCGTCACCATGTGATCAAACATAGCAGCGCCCACGGGAGCGCCGGGAAAAGGGTCAATAGAGAGGTTTAGGTTGTCCGGTAATCGGGTAAACGCAGGCGAACCGGGCGTTGGGGAGCGGCGTAAACGTGAGCGGCCTGTATGGTGCTGCCACCTCGTGGTGCGCAGAGATCAAACAGACAAAAACAGCTAATATTGCAATAACCAAGTGTATTCTACTTTCGCTGCTGGTGTAAATTTTTGCCAGCAACACGATTACGCTACTGCCGAAAATTTACACCAGCAGCGAAGTAGAATACACTTGCTTACTGCAATATTAGCTGTTTTTGTCTGTTTGATCTCTGTCCCATGAGGTGGCAGCACTATACAGGCCGCTCACGTATGCGCCTCCGCCCCAACGCCCGGTCCGCCTGTGTTTACCTGATTACCCGACAAGCTAAACCTCTCTAATATCTACATGACAGAATGCATAACAACGTATAACAAAATCAAACGCGACCATATATAGCTTATGGTGTTGAAAATATTTAATAGATCAATGTTATATGTAGAGTTTAGTCTAGCGGGAGAATTACTAGAAGAACTTGTCTCCGTCCGTTTCCTGCACATTTCTCTCCCTCGTCTTCGCGAGTTATTCGCACGCTTTTCAATATGGAAAGCTTCAGCATATTTTTCCCCTGCTGTAAATCAAGAATTTGTTCCAACTCGCTCAATACTGCCCGCATTGTATCCAGAAGAGCACCTCGGCTCTATCCAGCCCGTGCGGTCGCGCACTCACCGGCGCGATCGTGCACAGCGTCCAGCACAATTAACGTCACAAACACAGCGTCCGTCCGCGTCTAACGCCTTTTTCTTGTGTACGCGTCCTTGTGTATTCGCTGGTATACTCCCCTTTTCAAGTTCAGCATGCACCAACTGGCCCAAGAACTTGCGCTAAAGCACTCACCGGCGTAGCTCTCCGGGATGACGAGCGGCGGGCCCGTGGTGCTGAGTCCCGAGCTGCGCGCGTCGGGCGCCAGGGAGCGCGCGTGCACCTTGCGGCACCGGTAGGCGCCGTACAGCACCAGCGGCTGGCTCAGGTCCAGGCTCGAAGGCGAGTGCACGCGCTCGGCTATGCGCACCACCTGCGGCAGCGGCACCCGGCGCACGAACTCTCGAGGTGGGAGCCCCGGCTGCCAGCTGCTGCCGCTGCTACGCGGGGAGCCGTCCGTGTTCTTCGAGCTCAGCGACATGGTGGCGCCACCGGCGGGGACGACGACGACGACGACGGGACGACGACGGGGACGGAGAAGGAGGCGGCCGAGCGAGAGGCAGGGAAGACGGGAAGGACCGACGGGAGCCAACAGCCTGCGAGTATGGGGAAAGAGGGAGGGCAGTTAGGGGCACGTTTCACCCTATACACTGTAATATAATTTGCGTTTTTTGAAGGGAGTAAGAGTGTAGAGAGAGAGAGAAAGAAAAGAGAGGTGAAAGGCAGGGAGGTTAAACAGAGGGGAACATCCGGTTTGCTACCCTACGCTGGAGAGAGAAGGGAGATGGAGGTAAAGTGACAGGAAGGTAGAGAGAGAGAGAAAGAAAGGGCGCACAGATGCCCAATCACAGTCGGTCACTGTCGCCGCATACTATCACCGCACCTCACAGCACAGTAGCACTTGTAGGCCTATAAACATCAATCGGCATATAAACTCATAACTTCAAACCTTAAAATAATTTGCACCCTTAAAAGTGAATAAGGGTGTAAATTGGTCTATAACTCCTACCCTTACGCTGACACTTACGCTATTTTGGTGTAAGGGCGTGAGCTATAAACCAGTGTACACCCTTACTCACCTTTAAGGGTGTCAATTATTTTACATTTTAGCAACACGAGAAGCAGGGCGCCACGGCACGAAGCGCGCCATAACACACGCGCGCGCCAGTTTGTATTAATATATACACGTACTAGACGCACGTGATCGCTTAAACACGTACACGTATCAGGCGCGCGCTTAATTAGGTGAACGTGCTCTCGCGTAAGAGCTTTGTGTCGTTAGAAGGTTTAGATTCTACACGTGAGCGGTAGATGGCGCTGTGTCGCGTTTACCGCTAGAGTTACTGTAACTATATTTACCGCCACCTTGGTTGACGGTTGCCGGGTGCGTTCGTCGCTGAAGTCCACTGCGCGCCTTTATCGAGATGCGCCGTTTTGTCATGCCGGTTTACTATATATGGCCTCGCTTACGCCGATTTGCGCAGGACCTGCGTGATATTGCTTCCATGTAAAAAATGAATCAGTTTCAGTGCGTTGATGAACCTTCTTTCTCTCTGTTACCCGATGAAATCACTTTCATGGATGCATAGCTGTGAGTGCTGCACAAAGACTATCCAACCTTTCCATAATATTTTTCTGGTGGAGAAAATCTCCATCAATTGAGACATCGGACCGCGGAATTAAGTGCTTACAATAAGCCGTCACTTGGACCTGGAGTCAATCGTCTGAAAACAATGTCCAGTGTCGGAAGCTAGTGCTCGGTTCCAGCGTCCACAGCGGACGCCCTTCATCTACATTGGACATGCCGACAAATGCAGTCCGCGAATATGAAGCCAGGTATGTTAAGAACTGGCCAACTTGACGACTATGAGAGAGGACTAATAAACAATGCATTTCACGAATCTTTGCAGTATGCTCATGAAACGGGCCCCCATGCTTTTATATATATATATATATATATATATATATATATATATATCAGTATACCCTATGTTGCGTGTCAATGCACACGAATAAGAAAGACATTACTATACGGCAGTTGCTTCGTGTGGTGCATGCATGCGTGGACGTTTATGCTTTTATATCCTGGAATAAAGACAGTTGGTAGTGAGCGGTTGTGTTGTAAATAGTGCTTCGCGTGTTTATCTGCGCATGCAGGTTTAAATTAGAAAGAACAACCCTAATGTCCGCACTGTACATTGATCAAAGACTGCCATCCCTTCAGCTGCCGCGCGTACTTGGCCCATGGAATTTGCACCGCTTATGCATCTGGCCCAACTAAGTTCCTTTTATACTTCCTCAGAGACATTGGCCTACGTGAGGTATACCTTAGTTTGAGGAGTGTTGTGGTGTGTTTTAGCGCATGCTGTGTATCTGTGACGTGCACTGTTCGTATCCTTTTTCATCGTACGCATCTGGAGTAGCATGCTATGGGCATGCCACGTGGCAAATCCGTCCGGGAGTCATTAAATAGCCTTTCCTCTCCTTTCTCTCTTGTGCTATTTCTTGCCCTTCAAAAAAATAGTAGCTGTCATGCACCGAAGTTACATAAACGTTGACAATACTGTGCAATCTAATATTGCCAGACTCTCCCTGAAGCCATTCTCTTTCGCTTTTTACCTCGAAAAGTTGGGTCAAGACATAACCTCCGAGACTCAGCATACCGGCCGAGAACGTACGGTTCCCGTTAGTTTTTAACTGATGCGCACTTGTTTGTCTACTCTGCCGTGGCCTCCGCCTGCCATAGCGGGAGCACTATAACATACCGCGCGCTCCGACGCCGACGATCACGTGTTGGGCCGACTCGTTTGGCTTCAATCGCGCTGCGCAATGCTCCAAGCTATAGTTCGTTTCCTCCCTGCAGGCTTAGATTGCGGGTTGTGTGTTCGGCGGCTGCGAAGCGAAGTATAACTCCATTTCTAGCACTTCGCTTCTGCTCCCTTGTTGCCTATAGTGCGCTACTCTGCTCTAAGGCCCCAGTGACAGGGCGTGCAGGTGGTCGCTTGGATCGTGCTCCCGACGTCGGCGTGCTCCGTACACGAAGCCGGTTTTCTCTGCCCCGCCGAGCATTACTGCGTGCCATGCCCTCTGGGTGCTCGTCATCCCTGGCTCCATCGCGGCGGTGATCTTGGTTCTCCACCCTTGAACGCCGCTGACTCAGACGCGCGAGGCGGCGAGCAATGTCGGAGCGCTGAAGCGAAAACAACTGCGCAAGGTTTCGAATGACTCAGTTGCAGCGGAGCGTGTAGCATGCACACGACTGCCGCTGAATAACAAAACGAACTCGTTTTATTTATTAATCTATTTCTTGATTTTCTTTGTCCATCCAGGCCCTTGTTTAGCGGCGTCACGGGGTCCGCTTGCGTGAATAATTTTACCGGCGAGTGTATTCGGTCATGTTCGATTGGTAAGTTTCAAAGCGCCGCGAAACCTTTTCAAGGATATTGTTAGACAACCGTTTAGCATGTTGCTGTGAAGCGCAAACAGGCTCCAATGATAACGATGAAACGCGGTGATCAGTATCAGACATCGCGATGTTGGCGACACGCGTCGGGTGCTCCTATACACGAAGCTACAAAGGCAACCCGAACAGGTTTCTGAGAAATAAAGCTTTGCAGTTGAGGAAAAATTCGTCCCGGACAAGGACGAATTTTTTGCCATACCGGGTTTACAGGACGTCTCGTATTTGAGAGAAAAAAAATTCGTCCCGGGACCAGGACGAATTTTTCCTCAACTGCGAAGCTTTGAGAAGCCCGTTTGGGTTTTCTCTGTAGCTTCATGCTACGTAGCATGTACATTCGGGTGGATGAAAAATTCTTCCTTTCAACATCGTCATCATCATAATACACATATGGCCACTGTAGGACAAAGGGCTCTCCAAGCGATACCCAATTACTTTGTCTAGATTCACGTGACTCCAACCTTTGCCTGCAAATTTGCCAACTTCATCACTCCCCTTATAGCTATCTGCAGTTCCCGACTGCTTCGCTTCCCTTGGCACCTATTCCATTATACTAATAGGCCCCACATTTGCACCCTACATCAACCTCGAACCCGCGACCCTGGTCTATATAAAACAGAAAAGAAAAATATATCTCGAGCACTACCGACTCAGGCTTATAAGGCACAAAAATAAATGACTTATATACGGAGATCTTCGATTTCACGGCGTTCTTTGAACATACGTACATATCTACATACTAGTTCTGTAGCGTGCTGATGGGGCCTTAGTTACCGCTTCTGGAAGTTCACTGCCATGTGAGTTATCATAGTCAAATTATTTATTCTTATTGTGCCACAGCGCGTGATGCGAATGAAGTAAGGGTGAGACACGACAAACCCGTTCACCGCACCGCGCCTCAATACACTCTACGACGAGCCCAATTCTGAAAGCACTGAAGGTCACTCGGAACGCGCGTGCGAACGAACGTGTTCACGAAAAAGAAAAAAAAAACAATTCTGCACGCCACGGCCCGTACACGACCGTGGTTATAGCGCACATCGCCGTTATAGGTCAGGCATACGGACGCACCCGTTCCCAGGAGGCACAAGGTGCCAACAACGAGACGAAGGAAGACGACGCTACGACCGGACCGCGAGCGACGATGCGACTCTTATAGAGAAAGAGTCCCCTCCCCATCGAACCGCAGAAAAACCGTCTTTTGACGCAACCGCGAACAACAACTACCCATCCCAAACACCGCGGCGCATTGTCGCGTTGTCGTTTTGCGCGGTCACTTGTCGCCTCGCCCAGCCAATGACCCACTGCCTTCTTCGCCTTCGCAGTGTTCGCCCATGTACTATAGCTTCTTCCGGGAGCTATTCGCTCGACCAAGCTTCAGTGCGTGCCCGGTGAACAGCCAGAGCAATCCCACCCCCGAACCCCTTCACACGACGCGGCTTCCGTGAGGAGGAATCACACCGCCAGCTACCCCCCTTTGACGACCGCTGCGGGCTGTCGGTGAGAAGAGATACTGGCTGTGCCAGCGACGCCTGAGGTGACCGATCGGCTATAGCCTGCAGATCCTGTTGCGTGCAACGCACTTCGGAGTCAAACAGCGCGCCTATAGCGTGCACGCTGTTCAGTGGTGTGTGTTGTCCGCCCCAACTTCGCCAAACAACCTACTTCCTGATAGCAGGAGCTTTCTTTTTCGTTCTATCTTTGTTCCTTGTCTTTTTGCAGATCGGCACTGGAACAGGGACGTCCGCGTCTATATGGGACAGATTTGCCACGACGCGGAGTGGGTTGACTGTGCGACGCGTACATGGAAGCCCCGGGGCTGACACGCAAGCGAGAGGTAGGACACCGGGCCGCCGACTGCCTTTGCGATGTAGATGGGCTGTAGCGTTAAACGGCCACAAAAGAGGATGATTGAGTTAAGCTGTAATAGTAATTCCAACGTTTCTAGGACGCCGTAAAACTTAGTCGTATCCTGAGCGGAGGATTGATAAGCCAGAAAATGCTGTATCGCTCTTTGTCATGATCTTTTAACCGTTGACTGCGTCCCCACTTTTGTCCCAGGGCACTAGTGGGGATTTGTTCCAATATGTCAAGTGAAGCCAGCTTTGGTATACTTGTATAGTCAACATTTCTTGCGCCATATGAAATGAAAATGGATGTTTGAAAGAATGTTCCATTATCCTAAACTTAAAGAAGAATTAAGGGAGCTGCACAATCGGTTATGAGGAACGCTGTACTAGGAGGCTCCGGAATAATTTTAACCGCGTGGAGTTAAAGTGCACCCACTGTACGGTACACAACCGTTTAAAAGTTTCTTTGCGAACCTCGCCGGGTTTCGTGACCGTGGGTGCTGCGGCCTGGCTGTTCTCTTGCCGAATAGGTCAACCAATACACAGCGGAGTGCTCGCGCCACGCGCCCCGCTGGGTTCCTTGCACCACCAACAGATGGCGCTCGCCTGTGCGCATCCGCGGCAGCTGCGGTGGCATTTCATTACCATCTCTACCGTACCTGAATAAAGCCTTCCGTGTCACTTTGCGAGGACATTCAATAAACACAGACTCGTGTTTCGACTTTTTATGCACCCACGCAAAGATTCGCTGTATATAGACTCCAACTCGTTGGATATGCTGCTTTTAAAAAAAAATATTCCGTCCCCGTCGCAATGCGACCGCCGCGGCAGCGGTCGAACCCGCCACCTCATACACAGCAGCGCAACGCCATAGCAACTGAGCTGTCGCGGCTGGTCCACCTGTCCAAAGCTGATTTCGCGTTTCTTCCTCGGTGTCCATCTAACCCCGTAATTGCTGATGTCGAGTTTACTCGTCAATACAAAGGTTGTACTATACCTTGTAATTTTGAAGCTTAAATAAGTAATAATAAATACGTCTGGCAGTTTCTTTTTCAATTAACAAGAGCAGCAAAAGTAAGCGCCATAGGCATTCCTAGTACCATCTTTGTTAGAAATAAATAGCAACACAAATGCAGGTTCTCAAACAAAATAAACACTTTAAAACAATTTTTTTGCGATATTTCTCAAGTCACCAATGTCCTTTTAACAATGTGAGCACTTAACATTCATCAAAGACTGTCGTCTATTGACCCAAGGCACGTCCTCGGCCCACGGACTAACGCTGCCTGTGTATTTGGAGTAACGAAGCCACTTCTTAATCTTCCTCAGAGACACTGGACACAATGGAATACATTAGTTTGTGAAGTGTTGTGTGGTGTGTTTTGTGTAGGTTGCGCATTCGTCGTGCACTGTGAGTATGATTCCGTATTTCATCCAGCCCGTCTGAAAGTAGCACGCTAGGCGTGCCTCCAGGCATATTATAGCTATTCAGGATTCATTAAAGAACCTCTCTCTCTTTCTCATATGGCTAAGCTCGCACCCACTGATGTGACCGCTATACACCGTTGCTCGCCGCTGCACGTAACAAACGTTGGACGCTGCTTTCAAAGAGAGGAACGAGCCACGACAACCATCCACCGACACCCCAGTGTCCGAAGAGCGGCAAACGGTCGGCGGGGCGACGAGCCGCGACGATTGCGGCGATTGCGAGCCGTTCGGTCTCTTGAGCGGGCTGCCGCTGAGCGTACTACCACCACCGTCGTTCCGCTCGACTGACTGTCGCCCTGCTATCGGCGACTGGACGCTGCCAGCATAGGCGCTATGCGTTCAGTGCTTCCACTGCTCCCTCCCTCCTTTTCTTTTTATGTAGTGTTTCTCCTCTTTATCTAGATTCAATGGACTGCTGTCCGCCTCCGATCCGCGCGCCTGTATACTTGGAGGCCACGCCAGCATCTCTTCGCTTGCCGTTGATTCCCCGAGAAAAGCATGTGCGCAAGCGACGATGAAAAGCGTTTGCCGCGAACGTCGGCGGCGTTGGGTTCTATTCTCGAGTAGGTAGCTGGTCGCGGACTGGCATGGTCTTCCTTTCCGCGTCTTCACGCCCGCGAGTGGAGCGAGCACCACGTAATTGTCGGTCCTCTGGTCCTCGAAAGATGCGCTTGAGCATCCCTTTGACAGCGGCGTAGTCTTCACTTGTGTTTGTGTGCGTGTGAGTGCGGGCGCAGTCCTCTTTTCAACAGCGCAGGAAGAAATATCTGGCCTTCATTCGTCCTACCAAGCTCAAGGTCCTCATGGGAGGCATTGGATGTACAGTTGTCCCCCTTCGCGTATCCTGGAAGCTATCTTAAGTTGTACACCTAGCGCCATCAGTGAAACGACAAGTACGCATTGAAAGATTATACTTCGACCACTGTGAGTCATTGCTAAGTAAATAGAAAGTATTATACTCGTGTCAAATTTTACTAGCGTCAGCAAATTGCGGTGGTTGATACCGCCTATAGAGACTCCTCCAGGCCATGACGTCATACAGATAGCTGCGTCTGCCATTGCCTATACGTTGAACCTTGCGGCTCTGGCAGGCTCGCGGAATTCTATTGGTCGCGAGCTTTTTCCCGTCCTATCGAAAAACTGCCTAAGCCTCAAATAACTGCGACCACGAAGTGTACGACGATATACAACAGAATGGGTTTTCTTTGTTTGCTCTCGCACAGCGCCCGTCAAGAAAGTCGAAGAGACTGTGGTGCCAGATTGACCTTCATTTCATATGGTAAATAATTTTATGGTATAAGCATTACTTACGAGATCTGGAAGCGCGCATGCGCGCGCTGCAGATCTCGGATGTCGTTGCATTAGGGAGCGATGGCTGCATCTGTCAATGGCGCCGATACCAAGGAGCTTTTTTTCTTTTCTTTTTTTTAAAACCCTCCTTGGCTGAAACGCGCCCTTTTGTTCAAGCTGAGGAAGCGGTGTGTTTACCACGACCCCAGAAAAACATCCAGTTATGCGTTCTTGACGGCCAAGTTAGCCAAGAAAGAAGCAAGTGTTTTGCTCCGTAGTTTACTGCAGGTACGCGTCCTTGCTGTGTTGAAATAAAAAGAACGTGCCTCATGCATCGAGCTCATGTATATAGCTTTCTCGTTGTACTTAGTAGTAAAATTAATTTGTCAAACATTATAACTCTGCAGCAAAACTTGTGCCAGCTGGATAACTATATATATTTATAGGCTATTCTAACTTGCTATGCCGTTGTTGTTTTTTTATTTCGAAAGCTTGCCCATAGGCATAATACAAAGTATATCAAAAATACACGAACAGACTTGATTCATGCAAAAAAATCTAGAAGTGAACGATGATACGGTCCATGAATCCAACGTTCAAGGTCGGGTGGGCGGCCAGGCCGAAGGCCTGTTGCCCGTAGGTGGCTGAGACGGCTTAGGTGAAGTCTATGCCGTTGTTACTCACCAAACTATTCTTGTCCGCTGAGAGATAATGTTTAATGGCAGAAAGGTGGAGAGGTTCGACCTGAGTGAAGTGCCTTTACCCTGCTGGTCCACGCTGGGGAAGGGGTTTGGGGGAAAAAATTGCCGCGTATCTGCGTGCTTCGCTGCAAATGTCGTCGAAAGTCTTCTGCCGGCCGTACTACATGAGTGCTGGTCTGATCCGCGGCCACCCGTGATGCTGTTCTCGTACCATTTCCGTCCTGGCATGACGAATGCAATGGAGGTTTGTTTGACCAGATTTCATTTTACCGCATTTTTTCATCAAGCGGCCATTTATGTTTTGCCCTGCCTCAGACAGCGCTTCCTTTATGTTGAATCGGCCGCATCTGGCTGGCATTGATAAAATTGAGGAGGCGCTGCGTGAGACATGGACGCCATCTGGCAATATATCGGGAAACATGAGCTTGTGCAGAGGGTTTCCTTCCTCCATGGCAGAGGGCGCTCGTCGGCGCGCAGTCGGGGAACGTCGTTGGTCGGCGCGCATAGCATGGTATTTTCAGAGCAGCTTAGGAAACTAGGGTCTTTAGAGTTACGTATCTATGTATTTTCTATTAAAGGAACACACCTCCTAATACTTACCTAGTGATGTTGCGCCTCAGATATGCGTAATATTTACTTTGTGATCGATAACGTTCACAAGTATGAACAGCCGTACTAGTTTAAGTAGTGTGGGCGGTAAGCAAGTGGTCCAACTTTGGCCGGGTGGCTGAATCGGGTGACAGACAGACAGACAGACAGACAGACAGACAGACAGACAGACCAATGTAAACAGATACCAGTATATCAAGAAAAATGAATGGTGTTACAGCTGTGAATTGTAAAAAATGTAGAGATGACAATAAACTTCTCCTTGTGTACCAAATTTTCAGCGTTTAAGTTCCCCAAGAAAGACTATCGTCTTTAATAACAGAGATAAGATGCGAAGAGGAAGGATGGTGGTTGTATGGTGAATATAATGACACAGCATACTGTTTCTGTGCAACACGTACGTGCACACTTCGCAGCACCGCACAGTCATCTTGGCGGGCAGAAGTAGAGGTTACTGCAGTGTAGTTAGGAGGCCGTCTATAATGTTTTGCCTTGTTAGCGCCTGGCCTTGTTCTCAATTCGGTACGACTCGAATAGTAATAAATATTCGATCCCTCCATTAGAAATTTCGAATATTCGCACACGTAATTCTCGAATCAATTACGAATGGAATAGCAAGAACTTTTAGATCCGTATTCGAAACTTCCAATATTTGCACACCCCCTACCTTTCTCGACTGATTTCTGGGAAACCGTGTAGCAGAAGTATGTGGCTCTCACATTGTCTCTCTCTCCCCCCCCCCCCCCCTCCCCCCACCCCCTTTCTTTCCGTCACGGTGTGAACGTGTAGGCGACTTATTTCTACCAATTCTGTCCAGAGATTGCAAGAAAAGGAAGCTCTGGCATTGACAGACGCGGGTAAATTGAACAACCTGCATATTCTATGTGGCTCCATTTCGTTTCAGTGCTCAGAGTGTTTCTACACAAGACCGTTTCACTAAGGCACATAACCATGCTTGACGGGATACTCTACGGTCAGCAACGGTGAAACAGTCGTTTCTTTATTCTTTTTTTAAATTTCTCGTTGTTCTTGCAGCCAATAGTTAACTTATTCATAAGCGAGAAGACTACGTGGAACACAGGGGCTCGGTTTCTGTCTATCACAATCATACGAAGTGTCAGATAATGAGGTCAGAAAAGAATAGGCGAAGTTAATTGCTATGTTTAATTGAAATGTAGAATTTATTATTTTCATGATTATTTCTACATTTCAACTAAACATAACAATTAACTTCCCCTACATTCTTTCTCTGTATTAATTATCGGTCCCTTGCTAATCACTCTGCTTTTCAAAAAGGAGCGTTCTCTTTCTCCTTTTATAAAAAGCTTAGGCACAGCGAAGCTTACTGGTTGCTATTGCTAGGTATGAACTAGGTTGCTGCTAGGTCTTAACTTGGTTTACCTTAACAACGCATGTAGGAAGGCATTCTCGAGCGATCATTTTCGGAAGTACCTTCCCTTTCGCGACATTTCGCGTGACTAGCGCTGGAAGCGTGGGCGCCTACGAGCGACAGCGTTCCTGGCATGCCACAAACGCAGGCAGGCTAACCAAGGCTAGCACAGTGCCAAGAACGCTGCTGCTTGCCGACGCCGAACGCGTTGGAGGCTAGACGCTCGATATCAATCTGCCAGCTTCGCTGTGTCTTGAGCTTTGCGCGGCCTAGTGCAAGCTTTCGCCATTTTTTTTTCTCCTGGCTCAGCGCGCCGGGGAGAGAAGAGAGGCAGGGTCGGGAAGGCAGAGAGCTGGCGAGGAGGAGACCTGCGTGCATGCGCACGCGGTCTCGTCCTCCTCCGGGTTGCCATGGCTTCCAGGGCTACGCACCACAAATTACGGCTGGCTTAAACAGCTTCGTTGTTAAAAAGAACCTGACATGAACGGTTGCACATTAGGTCGATATGTGATTGCACCGTAGCCTTAAGGACTCACTAGAACATGCATAAAGCATCATATCCAACAATTCTGACTTTATTTCAATAGGCCTTGAAACAAAATACTGTAACTTTCACACATTCTTTGACAGTCCACCATAATTCGTAACTGAAAAGGATAATTTTTTTTCTGCTCCTGCAGAAAACTGCATCCGGTCGCTACGTTGCTGACATGGTGACACGGCCAATTAAGCCAGGCATTCCCTCAGCCTCTAACCGTGCCTCCCAAGGCAATTTCGGGCTGAAGTACATCGCACGGAAAGTAGTACATTGAGCGGCACGATTCAGGCGTTTCCTACTCACATTCCCTTGGGCGATGGTCTCGATCAGTTCAGGGGTGCCTCCTTGTCTTCCGAGGTAAGGTAATCGCTCCAGATATCAGGACCGATGTACTCGCTGTCTCCACGGTCGCTAGCTTCTGGTACCTGCAGACATGGTCGGAAGAAAAAAAAGAGTTGAGAGGATAGATAACACCATGTCAGCTTCGTGTGCAATTGTTGCTTATTGAATGGGAAAGTGCCCTCGAACAGCGAATTACTTCTAAAAGAGGAAGTACTATAAGGACTTTTACAGTAGTTGCATTTATATAACAGTGTAACTACAGAATTTGAACGCAAAATTCAAGGTGGGATTCACGGGACAATTTTTTTAATTGAATACAAACACTGGTGACGGACTAGCCAAGGGCTGGCAAGTCAGCTCACAGCAAATTTTGGGTCGTAGCAGATGACGTTCATAGCGGTCACAGATTGCTCCCGCCATTTACAATCCTTTTTAGCATTCTGTCTCAGCCTTTGGTACAACCATTGTTCAGAGATCACAAAATTATCGCAATAAAAATCTTGCCTCACCCGTATACCTCCTCAATTACCAATTCCGGAGCTCCGGCCGGGCGCTCAGATCTCAAATGCTTTAAAGAGAGTCCCAGTCGTGGGACCATATTTTGTTATGATCCGTGTTATTTTTCATTCTTCTCTTCGTATCATCCGTCGCGCCAAACGACAACAATCACGGTGACAATGGTGACGAGGTCGTTTTTGAGCCAATCACACGCACGCACGCACGCACGCACGCACGCACGCACGCACGCACGCGCACGCGCGCGCACACACACACGCACACGCACACGCACACGCACACGCACACACACACACACACACACACACACACACACACACACACACACACACACACACACACACACACACACACACACACACACACACACACACACACAGTTTGGTTGTATTCATAGGACTTTTTGTGTAACCGTGTCTTTATCGGTAGTTTAAACGATAATGAAACTCATTGTTAGAGAATACAGCGCTTCAACGATAGCACGTTCAACCGAGTTCGGTTGTATCCGCAAACTTTGTGTGTTCCTATATTTTCCCTAGTTTCGTTGACGAAAATGAAATGAATCATTACAAAACATGGCGCTTGAATTCAATAACAGCCCGCCGGGCGAATTGGGCTGCATTTATAAGTACTTGTTCGTGAGCCTCTTTCGTGTAAGACTCCCAGACAAAAAATTAAATGGATCGCTACAAAATATGGCGCTTGAACGACAACACGCTGCGAGCTGGATTGTATCTATAAGACTTCTTTGTCAGCCTGCCTTACGCGCTAGTCTCCCTGAACGTCTCCCTCTGCCTCACTTTCATATGAAAAACCGGAAGAAAGGAGTAAGAATGAAATGAATCGATACAAAATTCAGCGCCGGGATTATAGCCCGTTGGGCGAGATGGGTTGCATTCACAAATACTACTTTCTTTACGTCCTTTTGTTGAACTAGTCTGCTAAACGCATCTCACTGCCACATCTTCGCCTGACCGCCTGCAGGAAATCAATAGAGAACCAAATGGATCGTTACAAAACACGACGCCTGAACGGCAACCTGTTGGACGAGTTAATTTTTATTCTCTCTGTCTACCCGTTTCTCGCGCTAGCCTCCTGACCGTTTCCTTCTGCTTCACATTCACCTGAAGACCCGTACGAAAAGAAAAAAAAAGGAATAATAAATTGGATCGTTACAAAACACAGCGCCTGAATGATAGCGCGTTGCGCGAAGTTGGATTGTATTCCTTAGGACTTACTATGTGGGCCCTTCGGTCGAGCAATGCTCTGAAACGTCTGCATATGTATATCCCTGCCTCACCTTCGACCTGCCAAACTGGGCGTCTCATCCTGGCGCAAAATTTGCCCCTAGTCCCTAAATGTCTTTAGACAAGACAAAAGGGACCCATCTGGCAGCAAGCAGTAATTTTACGTGGGTCTGAATCATAGGCATAACCGATGCTTAAGCGACGTGTCTTGCGTCAACCCTTGTCACATCTCTGCCAGCAACAACGGCTTTATTCGCCGCCACCAATGGGTGAAACCCTTTCGCGCTTTCGCCAGCTCGCAGCAACCAGCGATCCTCTCTCTGGCACACACTGTGTTTAACGAATGAACGCTCCTCAAGTTGGCGCCATAAACACACAGGCACGCTTCTGACGGCTAGGTGAAGGTTGCTTTCTGGAGTGAGTGTGCTCGGGCACACACACTCCACGCTTCCTCAAGGGCGCGCGCACACTATATAATTGTGCAAATACGCGGATAGAGTTCCGGTCGCTTACAGAAACCGCAAACGCGCGCGTCCGTTGTCGAGCGGGGCCACGATGCCCAAACACCGGTTAGAGAAGAAGAAGGAGGACCGTTTCCAGGCAAACACTGCCCTGAGGCCGCTGGCCACGTACTGTACGCGGCGCTCGAAGAAAGACAAACAGGCGCCGCCCCGCTTGCTTGCTTCACTCTAAAGGTTACGCACGGGGGGAGTCTTGTCTGGCTGGCCAATACGTCCCGCTTCCTGTTGCTGACCAGCCGCGGGGGCTCACTGGATAGATGATGGTCAGTGGCTTCGGTGGCTTCGCGAGTTAACGAATCGATGTCGCCGTATGTTACGCAGTCAGTTATAAATATACGTGCTTGAAGCGCGATAAGCATTTATTTTTATTAATGCGATAACATTATAGAGGCGGAACTCACCAGCAATGTAGGTGCCCGTCTGACGCAACGGCAGAAGAGGCTAACAACACGGTGGTGGGAGCCTATACAGCAGAACAACGTTCTGTGCATTAACTATACGTGAATATAGTATAGGTCTCTCTCTCTCTCTCTTTCTCTCTCTCTCTCTCTCTCTCTATATATATATATATATATATATATATATATATATATATCAATTACGTCAGTGAGAGACACAATTACAAAAGCTAACAAAATGTTACTGTTGTGCCGGTGGCATGTAAAACATGACCCCGGACACTGAAGTTGAAGTGCATAATTATTACCCTGAAATTTTTGATAACGTCACTGGTGCATTCAAACTTAAAATGAATAAACAAATAAATAAGCCAGCGTTGTTCGTGCCGTTATACTGTAAGGAACGCCATATTCGTATAAAAAAATATAAAAACGAGCTCGTTTGTAAAATAATTTCTTGTTGGGCGAGTCGGTGAAAGAAAGCTATTATTAGCGCATGAAAGCATATGTGGGTCAATTTTCGCATTTCTTCACTCTTAGCACGGTGACATTGACGACAGGACGTTACTTTCACATATTTGTGCGCCTATAAACTACGCGGCATCGTTTACTAAAGTAGTCTGCAGTAACGGCACACACAACCTACGTTAACTTAACCTAGAGATCATCGTAACCATTTTCGACATTTTTTGTGGTGTAACCTTTGATATAAATGCACGGAGTCTTGCACGCGCTCACACGCTTGTTCCCACGACAGTTGTCTCAAATCATTAGGAATCAGGAATTCAAGACAAAATGGCGATGTTTGCTGATAAATGTTCATAGCAGTGGTAATCAGTATTAGGACGATAATCAATCAATCAATCAACAGATCAATCAATCAATCAATCAATCAATTAATAAAAGGTTTAATTTTGAACACTTTCGTTGATATACAAGCAGATGAAAAGCGGCTGAGACAGCTTCAAGGTGCCTGGGGGACCGTAAATACAGCGGAAAAAAAGTTGTTTTATTTTTAGCAGACGAAAAAAAAAAACACAGTATCTGTTGAAAATAAAAGAACAGACAGGAATAAGCATACCATGGGTACTCAACACAACCAAGCAGTGTACGACGTAAGCAAATATAGACAATACGTACATTTCGCGAAATTGCACGAATTTTCATATTACATTATTAGTAGATTAACAGTGAGTAGACTACTGATTAAGAAATATAATTACAGTGGAGTCTAGTGGATACAATTCTGCATAATACATTTTTCTGGATAATACGTTTTTCCTTATCAACGATTATTTCTTGTATACCATTACATTCGTATAATACGATTTTCGGATGATACGTTTTATTTTCCGGTTCCCGTGAAGATCGTATCAACGAGATTCCACTGCATTTGCTTTCTGTTTATTAATTTAGGGCATGCTGCAGTTGCAGAACTGAAGGTAGGCATGCTTGTAAATGTTACTGTGCTTGGAGATGTAAGCGCATGCGCTTGGTCACGTGCCGGAACGGTTCGGCGAACTGATTTCAAGCATATGCACGGTCGCTTAAGCAACACGCGCAGTGGGTGTGGGGGGGGGGGGGGGGAATTCCGACACGTTCTTCCACGTAGTGACGCAACGGTAAATGGGCTATAGCTCCTCTTTAATTTGCTTTTCTTTTAAATGATTGCGAAGCGTCTTGTCGGCTAAATAAGAATGATTACTCCATTGATTACTCTCTCACTCTCTTTCCCGCTGAAAAACTGAAATAAATGGAGAGGAGGGGGGGGGGAGATAGACAAAATCCTCCGCGCACTTCCTTGTTGATTGTTTACGACCCAACTGCGAAGGAAAAACACAACAAAATGGGAACCACGGAGAAACGGCCGAGAAATAGGCTCGATTACGCCAACCGCTGCGAGCAGGCGCAGCGAAAGGTCGAATACCTAAATTAAACGGCCAGTGAGAGGCACAAAAGGAAATAACAAAACGGAGGGAGAGGGGGAGGGTAGGGGGGGGGGGGGGTAGCGGCAGCTAGGCGTGCAAGTGGATTCTACGCGAGATGGCGCTCTCTCTTTCCCGTTCGTTTCATGCTGGCCAAACAAGCCCGACACGCACGACGCCTTGTATGCTATAGTCGGTTCGCCGTGCCGGAATGTCTTGATCAGGCTGGCAGAGACACGTAGGCAAGCCCCGACGGGAGGGGTAGGTTAAGTATCGCGGAGGGCATAAGCGGAAGGTCGAGGGTTCGTTGCGCAACTATGGTAGATCGACGCTGCCGCAGAAGAGAGAGAGAGAGAGAGAAAGTAAGAAAAGACCATGGGCGGAACGGTGGCATCCTGGGGCCGTAGTGTGGTACGGCGACGCCGACGACGTCCGACAGAGGCGTCGACGGCTCGGAGTCTTCTCACGAGAGGGCGTTATTTATGGGAATCCCGCCCGCCGGTTGGGAAATCGGGCTCGCCGCTCTCGCGAATGAGCCGCTAAACCGAGCGTCCTTGTTTGTGCTGCTGCTGCTGCTGCTGCTGCTGCTGCTGCTGGTTGCTCACTTGCTGCCGATGCCGATGCTGTTGCTGCGGAAGGGGCCGGGGTGAGCGGCCGCGTGATTTTTATTGCTCGCCATATTTCTTCCGGGAAATTGGGCGCCGTTTGTGGTGCGTGGTGAACGCCTCGCAGTGCGACGGCCCCGGGTTCCGGAAGAACAACGCTCCGACGATTGTTCCAGCTGAAGACAGTAGCCCCCCCCCCCCCCCCCCCCCTTCCCTTTACTAGCCAATGCTCCCCATGTATTCGAGGCTGCAGCGAGCGTCGGAAGCGCGTCCTGCCCAATGTGTTTCGCAGAATTGTGCGCTCCAGCAATGGGTTTACAGAATTTCAAACTCCACGAAAAACATCTGACGAAACTAAAGTTTTCCCTCCTCCTCCTCCTCCACGAAAAACACCTAGGTGGACACGTCCGCAGCGTTATTCGTGGACATTCGTGGAAGAGAGACACTCACAGGCAGATGGAGGATTGAAATGTCTAATGTCTAACAGTGGTCGAAGAGGGGACGTCGCCGAAGCCAACGTGTCGACAAGGACACTTGTCCTCGTCAGGGCCTTGACGAAGAGAACTCCCCTTGTTCGACTATTGTAGGCGCATTGGAGGGGCGTTTTCCTTCTTCAGTGTGACATGTCACCATTTCGTCGCGAAACTAGTCGCAGGCGTGAACTACTTCGTCACTACGCAGTAGACGATGGGAGACATCATCCATCATCAATCACTGGATATCGGGCCACTGCGGCATCTTTGGAACGAAAATGCTCATGAGGCCGCCCGCGATTTGTGTCCGCGATGGTGTTCAATATGCCTCCGCCGAAAACAGATGCAGCTACGTGACTCTCCACTTGCAGGCGCGTGAGATTACAGTGGGCACAGTGGAGTTGAGTACACGCCCAGTGGGGCGTGATAACAGTGGGCACATTCGTCTCCATAGCCTGGATCCACGTCTTCAGTTCCGTATTAAGCTTGAGAAGACACGATAACCGAAACAACACTATCACACCGCCTGTAGCTCGGCGTGCTACAGTCAAACCTCGATATAACGAATCACGATATTACGAAATTCGCGATCTATAACGAACTATCTTTATTGCCCGATTTGAGTTCCATTGAATTAGCGAAACCTCGAATTAACGAAATTCGCGATGTAACGAAGTTCTTTGCTGCAAAGTACAACTTCGTTATATCGAGTCTCGACTGTATTCGCAATTACGAATACTCATTCCGCTTTGGAATCGCCGATGATCGTGCATGCGACAGCTGCGGCTGCGAAGAGACGACCAGGCTTCTGCACTGCCCTCGCTACGTAGCGTGCATAAAAACCAACTTTCGACGCCAGGTGTCACGTCGTGACGGTGCAATCTAGGGAGCCTACATGGCCCGTAGTTCAATCTAAAGAGGAGTCCGGGTAGAAGTGTCAGTTGCAGCGAACAGTTAAGTTTAATTTGGTGGTGCCTTATATGTGCGGCATTCTACAGGACTAATGATGTATCATGAAAGAAATGCGCAAGTGTGCTCAAAGTTCTTCGCTTGGCTGTTTTCGAGGGTCGAGCAATATTTAAACTAAGCTTTCTTTGCCTAACCTCTCGGGCTTGGCCTGTCTGCTGCTGTGTCGTTTGGTATCTCGGCGGATGTACGTGTGGTACACGGTACACGGAGGTTACATCAGCGCCAAATGCAAGCACCAGCGCGAACGAGATTATAGAATTCCTGTATGATGACCGAAAAAGCAGACTTGTAAGCGCACCTGTGCACCGCGTAATAATGACAAAGTTCTACACAAAAGCTGAACATATGTCGGCTGATGAGTATCTTTGGAGTACACACACTTCTCAAAGGATATCGCATTATATTAATCGATTTCTTTGGGTTGCCTGATTCTCTTTGATTTAGCCATTCGGTAACTGACACTGAGGGTGTGCTCATTCATGGCCAGCCCTCCTGAAATAGTATGCGCTACCGTGGAGGTAGATATGAGATATTATCTTGTATCAGGTAGAGATTACCTACGTCTTGGCACGGAAGGTAGATAATCGTGAAATATAGCTAAGTATGTGCCTCACTTCTCTGTACATACACCTGTCATTGCCGTTCTTCCTTCGACAAGCATCACACACCACCTTCGATCGTTATCCTGACATCACCGCGTAGAAGTCTCACACATGCGCATTCTCCTGATTTGTTGTTTATACATTTCCGCATAGCTTGTGAGCCGGTGTAGTGCATAAACACAAAAAAAGGAAAAAATGCACAAATTAAAGTTGTGACCTTTATGGCTCAATAAATATGAACAGTGCATGAGATTGCCCGTTGCACACGATGAAAGTAAACACATTTGTGCGCGTCGCCATTAGATGTATATAGGATTTCATAAACCACTTCACTAACGCTTAGCTTCACGCATAGATTCCCGCATGTGCGTTGGATCTGCATCATTTTTGGTAGGAGTGAGAAAAAACAGTTTCGTGTAGTTGAGTAGCAGTCTGGGTCAGTTGGTACATACTGAATAGTAAAAACCAGTCAAAAGACGAAGGACAGAGAAGAGACGTGGCACACACGACGACTGGTCGTCGTGTGTGCCACGTCTCTTCTCTGTCCTTCGTCTTTTGACTGGTTTTTACTATTCGTGTAGTTCCTGGTCTAGCTGCTTGCTCATTCCGGAAGCTAAGCTGAGGAATCAACGCGGATGTTGGACGACGAACTCCGACATCCCCGGTTCAAAAACACGGCCGCCACGCGAGAACCCGCGAGAACGCGAGGGCGATGACGGCGAGCCACCGTGAGACGGCGATTGCGGCTGCGATGGATGGATGGATGGATGGATGGATGGATGAGGCTGAACCCTTTAAATCGGGCGGTGACATACGCCACCTAGCCATGACTATTAAGATAATTTGTACTTTGTGGTGGGTGAAATTTCACCCCTGCCTTAATTTTATCCACCAATCAGATAACCTCTGTTTGGTTATTTCTACCCGCTTAAAGTCTATTTTGCCTTCACTGTCCCTAAACCCCAATGCTTTGAAAAAATCAGCCCCGTTGCCTTGCACTGTATAGGGTTAAGCCCTTTACAGAAAAGTATGAGGTGTTCAGCCGTTTCCTCTTCTTCTCCACACGCACAGCACAACGTGTCTATACCTTGGTACTTGACTCGGTACATCTTAGTCCGCAATACTCCCGTCCTGGCTTCAAACAACAAAGAGCTTCCCCTAGAATTATCGTAGATATTTTCTTTGGCAATTTCTTGCTTGAAAGTTCGGTATGTGCCCAGTGCTGATTTCGTCTGCATCCCTGTTTTCCACAGACCCCTCTCTGTTTCCTTAACCTTTTTCTTAACCGCTGTTTCCTGGTTTGCACCCCTCCTGCAGTCCAAATATTTGATTGACAGTTTTCTGGTCAGCTTCCTCCATTTTGTATCAACATTCCTCATGTACAAATAACTGAAAACTCTCCTTGCCCACCGCTTTTCTGCCATCTCTCTCAATCGCTCCTCAAATTCTATCTTGCTGCTGGCTTCCCTGCCCTCGAATGACGTCCATCCCATGTCACCCTGTACCCCCTGATTTGGTGTATTTCCGTGTGCTCCCAGAGCCAGTCTACCTACCCCTCGCTGCTTAACTTCCAACCTTGCTCGAACCTCTGATCTCATGCACAGGACCGCATTGCCGAAAGTCAAACTAGGGACCATCACCCCTTTCCAAATCCCTCTCACCACTTCGTACCTATTGTAATTCCACAGTGCCCTATTTTTCATCACAGCTGCATTTCTGCTACCTTTAGCCGTCACATATTTTTCATGTTCCGTTAGGTACTCAGCCCCATTGTTTATCCACACTCCAAGATATTTGTACTTATCCACCACCTCCAGCGTAACCTCCTGTATCCTATGCTCGCTGCCCTGATTATCATTAAAAGTCATGACTGCCGATTTTTCTTTACTAAACTTCAAACCTAAGCTATCTCCCTCTTTACCACAGATGTCCATTAATCTCTGCAAGTCTTCCTTGCTGTCAGCCATAAGTACAATGTCATCTGCATACATCAGTCCTGGTAATGACTGTTTAATCCATTCTCCCTGCTTGAAATAGGAAAGGTTGAAGCCAAGTCCGCTCCTCTCTAATTTTTTCTCTAATCCTTGTAAATACAGCATGAACAACAGAGGTGACAGAGGGCACCCCTGCCTAAGCCCCTGCTGTATCTCTATAGGCCCAGATACCTTGTTTTCCCATTTTATAAGCACCCTGTTACTTTTATAGATATCTTTTAAAAGATTTCTTACTCCATCTTCCACCTCTAGAGTGCCCAGTATGTCCCACAAATCCTTTTGGATTACACTGTCATAGGCTCCCTTGATATCCAGAAAGGCAAGCCATAGGGGCCTGTGTTCCTTTTCTGCTATTTCAATACACTGTGTCAATGAGAACAGATTATCTTCTAACCTTCTTTGTTTTCGGAACCCATTTTGTAGTTCCCCCAGCACCTCCTCGCTCTCCACCCATGCCTGCAGTCTGTCCTTTATAATCTGCATCACCACCCTGTAAACCACTGACGTCACTGTTATGGGACGGTAGTTGTTTATGTCGGCTTTGTCCCCCTTTCCCTTATATATCATGCTCATCCTGCTCAGTCTCCACCCGTCAGGGGCTTTACCGTCCATTATCATTTTGCTCACTGCCTCTCTTAATGCTTTCTTAGATTTTGGGCCCAATGTCTTTATCAACATAATTGGGATGCCATCAGGACCTGTCGACGTGCTACTAGGAACCCTCTTCTCTGCCCTTTCCCACTCGCTTTGTGCCAGTGGAGCCACTGCACTGACTAGTCCATCCTCACCTGATTGAGCACATGCTATGTTTCGTTCTTTAAATTTTTCTGTCATCATTGTTCTTATATGTTCCATTGCCTCATCTCCCTCTAGTCGAACACCTTGAGCTGTAACTATAAACCTCTGCTCTAGGCTAGTCTTATTACTCAAGGAGTTGAGATGTTTCCAAAATTTCTTCGCTGCTTTTCTATCCTTTTTGTTTACTTCTGACAACCATTGGCTCCCCTTTCTTCTGATCTTCTCATTGATCAAATTGGATGCTTCCCTTCTACAGCTTTAAGAAGTTGTTCCATTTTCTGCCTACATCAGCTTCTGGTTCACCCCTCTGCTTTGAATATCTGTGTTCCCTGGATGCTTCCTGGCGTTTCTCTATGGCCTTCTTAACCTCCTCATCCCACCAGCTCTTGGGTTTACGTCTTCTGTTCCCTTTTGTCCTGACTCGTACCTTAGTAAGCTCTAGCTCAAATAGTCCTGTTAAATTTGCATATGTCCATTCTGTTTTTGTATCCTCTGAAATTACTTCCTCAATTTGCTGGGTTGCTATTTCAAGCTGCTTTTCCGAGTAAAATATCCCACCTGGTTGTTCATCTTGCCTCCTACCTACTTTCATTTCCCTTCTAAAACTCACCTTAATACGTTTGTGATCACTACCTAGACTTCTGGAGCCATATTCATCTATGCTCATTACATTTAGCCTATCGTGCATCCTATGTGACATTAGTGCATAATCTATCGTCGACTGCAGGCTCCCTACCTCCCATGTTATGTGCCCTTCACACTTCTCAGTACTGTTGCATACAACTAAGTCATGCATTTCACACATATCCAGCATCATGTTGCCTGTTGAGTCTGTGTACCCGTCCATGTCTTCTATGTGTGCGTTCATATCTCCTAGTATAATAATCTCGCACCCTTCTCCTAGCTCATTAATGTCACTTGATATGCATTCCAGCATTTTTTTGTTTTCCTCTTTGGCATTTGCTCCTGTCCACAGGTATACAAAGCCAAGGAGTGTCTGCTCTCCTGCAACTTTCCCTTTTAGCCATAAATGCTCCTTGCATTCCTGTTTGACCCTTTGCCAGTTCATACTTTTATGAATGAATGCACCAATTCCACCCCCTTTTCTGCTGCCCTCTGTTCTATTGCAATATTCCCATGCATAGTCAGGATTACAGGGAGGTTGCTCCATGTCCCTAAGATGTGTCTCCACAAACCCGTATACCATCAGCTTTTCTTGCCTTAGTTGCTCGTCTATCTCCTCCCACTTCAGCCTATTCCTGCCACCTTGCATGTTAATGTAACCTATGTCAGAATGACCTTGCCCCTGGTGCTTACGTCTATTTCTTCTACCGATTCTACGTTTCTTGAATCTTGGAGCCTCTCTGGGTCCGTCTTCGTCTACACTGGTGGTCTTAGGGCTCTGGGTCCCCCCAAAAAAGCCGTAGCTTGGCGCCCTATCCTACTACCTACGCTCCCGCCCGTGGCACCACTGTAGTGAATGCCATCCTGTGCAAAAGGCTGGGAGCCAGACTCGTACACTTCCCGGTTTACCTCCATTACACCGTACCCAAGTGGTCTGCTCAGACCCCTAATGACCCGGTTAGCCTCACGCACCCTCCATTCCATCGCGCTAGCCTGGCCCCGGACATGTGGGATTGTGCATATGGTCACATGCACTTTCGTAGAGGTTTCTCTGAGTTTACGCAACCCAACCTCTAACTGTCCGTTTAGGTTCTGGCTCCTTCCCTTCAGCACATCGTTGAGACCAGCATGGATAACGACCAGATGTTCATGCTCGAGGTTGTCCGATACCACCTTCTGAGCTTCTGCCATTGCGTCAACCATGCACTTCCCTGACTGGGCCTCCACCCTCACCCGCCCGTCTGCCTTCACTGTTGTAAGGACGCCCTCCTTAACCCTAGCTACGTTGGAGTCCCCCACCACTAGGACCCTTCGCTCTACACGTTTGCCTCCCGCCTGCGATTGTCGTCCTCCAGTTCGCGCTAGCTGGTTCTCCACCCGCCCTGCGCCACTGACACGTGACGATGTGCTCCCTGCCGTTCGTCCCTTCCCACCCGAAGCCTGCCGCACTACCTCACTGTAGAGTTGTGGAACCGCCGTGTTGCCGCCGGCTCTCGCCTGCTGTTCAACGGCCCCTAGGCGTCCCTCCCTGCTCTCATGGCATGCCTCTGCCTGAGTCTCCGCGCTGTCCCCGCCGCCCGCCTGAGCTGACCCGGGATTACGCGCCGCCTGTACCATTAGCGCCTCCACCCGCTCTTCCAGCACGGCCCGCTTTTCCCGTTCTTCTTGTAGCTCGCCAGCTATTCGCTTTACCAGGACGGCCTCGGCCCCCTCCCTGTTAAGCAACTCGCCGATCCGAGTTTCGAGCTCAATTCGCCGCTCTCGCTCCACCTTCAGCTCCCCTTTGAGCTCTTCCACACTGGCTGCCCATTCCCTTCCATCCGCCGCACAGCTCCCTTAAATCCTTCACACGACCTGCACGCGAAGCTAGCCTCCTCAGCGTCGGCTAAACTGGCGAAGTGCGTCTCGTCCAAATAACACCAACGTTTGCACTCCTCGCACTGCACCAGCTCGTCATCACCCCTGTCCTTCCTAGCCTGCCGCGCCATTGTCCACCCGTCCACCTAACGAGAAAGCCCAATAAAATACCTGATCAAGGCCCCACGGTAAGCCGTACGGCAAACTCGCTATCCGGCTACCTCCGCTAGCTTCCCTAACGCGGTTTAAAACTGCCGCTTTACACTGCTTTCACCATGCAACACGTGCGCCACAACCCGCTTCCAAAAAAAAAAAAAATTAAACAAGTTGAACTATTCGCTACCTACTAACGTCCTACCAAACTAGCCAAGAAACTAAAAAAGCATGAAAAACAATATATATAGATAGCTCGGGTACCCTAACACTTCTATCAACCAAATAAGAATAAACAAAAATTGAACTTATTCACTGCTCCTGCTGCGCTGAGCTCCACTCGGCCACGACCGTCCTGTTCGGCTTCACTCGAGAGAGATGGCATACCAAGATGGCATACCAACACGGGCGCACTTCCGGCTTCAAAAACGTGACGTCAGGGCCTCTCCTGTTTTGTTTCTTTCCTCCATGGTTGGGGTACACTCTAGTTGGGGTGTGATCATTTAACGGCCTCTGAGACCCAATGCTCTCGGCACGGCATATTTACTCTATGCGGCACGGCAGCCACGATCCCCATCGGCATCAGTGCCCTGCTGCCTACGGATCTCTGGTGCACCCCTTGCGACGCGTGCAGTCCGGTGGTTCGGCTAGTTCGGCGCTAGAAAAGGACGTTTGTGTTATCAAGAAACTTTCTTTTTGCGTGTTTGTGAACATGGTGAGAAGTTTGCCCATGTGTTTTCTTTACTGCAGTTTGTGCTTAGAGTTGTGGCATGCTAGAGCACGAGAAAGCGGATGTTTTTGACTGCTTGCTTCTCGGTTCGGATAGTGCGGCGACGTGACGCCACCTAACGGTTAGAACAGTTTTAAAACATGGCGGGCAGTGGATGCGAGCGCCCGGCGCACTTCTATCGGGGTGAGCGATCTAGGAAGAGGCGAACGTCCGCCTCGCATCCGCCTTGCTCATCTCACGCCCGTTGCGCAATGATCGTTAAGAAAGGGGGGGGGGGGGGGGGGGGACTCTGCAGACGTGAGTCGGTATAGGTGGCCGGCTAAAAAGCCAGGCGGTGAAAGTGGCCGAAGCAGACGACGACGGAGGCAGACGACGCATTACGGGTTTGAAATCTCGGCGTAGACACTTACACATTGCCAGTATACAGGCCTCTTCTATGCAACATTTTCTAACAGAAATCAACTGCCGCAAGGTGTCGACTAGGATAGTCGGCGATCCATGGTGCTAAGCTCACAGCGCGTAGAATAGGCAAGGACAACAAGAAAATCAAGAATGGAGGTAAGCGCTTGTCTCCGTCCTTTTTATCGTCTGCCCAATGAAAGATGCTCAGTATCTTCATTAGACTTTTCGCGTAATCACGCAGCGCCGTCATTCTTTAATCATGCTTCCCATTTCGACGCGATGTGCCATGTTGAAACTCGTGTTCCCCCCGGCAATGTTCCCGTACTGAAATCCCTTTTGACTGCGAAACACCCAAAAGCGGCAAGGAAAACCGGAAATGCTCAAAGAAACATTCAAAAGTGCGCGAGATTCGCGCCCATACAGGCAGGCACACGCTCTTCCGCACCTGTTGCTTCACGCGCGTATACTTCGGGCAGAGAGCACGTGAGCTTTTCCGGTAATGGTGGCGCAATAATCATTAAGAAAGCGTGCGCGATGCTCCGTCGTGATTGGGGATCGACGCTGCGGCGGGACCAGACGAAGGCTGGTGAAAGCAGACGGTATAAAGCGAGGAAGAAGCAGAAGGCAAAATAAGAAAAGGAACAAAAACAGACGAAGAGCAGACGATCAAAAAAGAAAGCAGGGTGGAAGCAGACGGCGGCGAAGCAGACGTGAGATAAGGAACAAAAAGACAAAAGTGCAGACGAAGCAGCTAGCGCCGTCACGAACGAGCCGCCATTACTCAGCGGGCGGTGCCCCGAGGGCTACAACCTGAGTTGTGTACACAGCGGCAGTTTCGTACACGAACACAGGCCGGGGCTAATCGTGCGTAGCGGGCGGCTTTGCGGCAAGGTCCGAGAGGGAAGACGAGAGAAAGCTAATGAGAGATACTTGTCGAGAATATAACTTTCTCCTGCCACCCTACGTGGACCAGGAAGATACCACGCTGTCGGCGAGAGCGCCGAACCTTACAAAGTGGCGCGTGGCGGCAGCTCCGCTGCTGTAACAGGACGTTATAACACTGATTACAACCATCGTAACCTGTTGTTACGCATTTATTAATGACCTGTCAAGGTTGGGTTCAAGTCGCTGCGCACTCGAGAAAGATTGAATTGAATTCTGGGGTTTTAAGTGCCCAAAACCACGATTCGATTAGGAGGAACGCCGTAGTGGGGGACTCCGGATTAACTTTGACCACCAGGGGGATCTTTAACTTGCCCCAAATGCACGGGACACGGGTGTTATTGCGTTTCGCCCCTATCGAAATGCGGCCGCCGCGACCGGCGATTTGATCCCGCGACCTCGTGCTTAGGAGCCAAACACCATAACCGCTTAGCCACCGCCACCACGGATCGTATAGGGTAAGATGCTTAAATCGTTTATTTTATTGCTTTGATCAATCAGAATCAGCAGCGTTCACCTCAATGCTCGCGTGCGAAGAAAGGCAATGCGCAAAAGGCCCACAAGCGGAGCTATTCAAACCAATAGATCTTTTTTTTCAACGCGTTTTGTACGTGCTTCTCACGTATATCTGATATCCCGGTCATTACGTGTACTTGCGCAAACTAAAAACTGCGTGAGCGGAGGTAACTTGATTAACGCGATCATACCATGACATTGAGCCAGAAACGTACACACACGACACGCACACACGCACGCACGCACACAATGCTAAAATTATGAGCCCGCGGATTTCGAGAAATACATAAACGAACACTTTGCTGCCGCCAATGTATCCTTCCTCGAATAGAAAAACGCGCAGCGGTTGCATCCCACGATATGACCATCATGCCACTAATCTAGCTATAGATGGCTTATACTGACGTCATCCTAGGCGCCATATTTGTGACCCAGCACGGTGAACAGCTGTGTCAATGACGTCACGTGCGAGCTGTCTATAAAAACTGGGCTTACAGCGGTGAAGTCCCTCGGGAATTGAGCTGTTACGCGAATATAGCGTGGGGGGTGGCATGTTGCAACCGGCAGGGCTAGCATATATACCGCAGTTAGCATGTCCTGCTTGGCCGACAACTGTTCCGTGTGAGCATCTCTTACGCTGCTAAGATGGGTGTCGTTCACCAAGAGTTAATCAACCCGTGCTCTGCTCCGAAAACGGTAGGTTGAGATCAGCATAAATTTCCTTTGTCACGAAAGAAAAATGGCATTCGTTCGAATGCTAAAGCACTGACAGCAGTACCGTCGAACCCGGATATATCGAATCTGAAGGGGATCGCAAAAAAGTTCGATATATAGGTTATTCGATATATAAAAATAAAATTTTTAAACAAAAATTGTCAAGAGAATTTAACTGCTGTTCGTTACACACAATAATTCGTTATATGCGGGGTTCGATGTATCCGGGTTCGACTGTAGCAAGGGTTAGCGTTACACTTCAACTCCTCGCAAGGTGTTGTAACCATACGCGGATGCGACATTTGCTGGTGTGCCAAAGCGTCTGGCACCATTAAAAAGCTTTACCACGGCGTGTAAGGCCTGTTATGTATTCGCACAAGCACCACTGCGCTGTCAGTAAAGAGCAGCGCCAGTGAAATTACATCCATTTTCAAATTGTGAGCCCTAATATTGTTTTCCACTTTTTCATAGCCTGAGAAGATTTAGGATAAAAAAACATGTGCTTCGAATGAAACGTTTAAATACATTTCTTTTGCGCCGCCGTAATTCTAAAAATAAATAAAAATTGACAGTCACTTAAGTATCCTTACGTGATTGGAATGCGAAAGCATTGCGACTTCTCTAATTAATTGGTTGCGCCCATTGCACGTGACGTCATAAATTGTCAGGTGTCCTTCACAACTTTATCATAATCCCCCTTGGTCTGATTTGTACCAACCTTAATCCACCTTAATTCGCCACGTTCCATTTTCTCCCCTTAGCGCGCAAAGACACGTTCGCGTTCACCAGCAGTACCCACGTGTACACACCTTTTCAAAGCAAGCGTTTTATCTAATCATATCGTCTAATTTCACTATAAGGGGCGCACATCATAGAGAAAGAACATAAGATATGGTAGGTTATCCATGTGCATATCGCCTTCGGCTCTTCGTATTTCTGCCGTCTGTTTCACGCTCCCGCTTCGTGTGAGTCGCGCAAAACACGCCGGGCGTTCTCGATCTGCAGGAACTAAACACGACAAGCGCATTCGGCGAAGTGCACGAAGGGAGTGTCCTGCCGTACTACGCGGTTGCTCCAGCAATTTAAGACAATGGAGCAGTGGAAGAACGAGCTGCGCGACTTGCCCGCTCGTTCACCTTGCAGACGAGCAGACACTTTACAGACACTCGAATCGAGGGCGGTTAACCGCGTTGCGCGTGGCGGGCATTGTCGATTCTTCGGCCGGTGCACGCTAAACACGCGACGACGTTCATGAGAGAGAGCGTTTCTTCTTCCGACCTGTAATTATTGCCGGGCACGATCTCGCCCCGCGAATGCGTCGAGCAGCAGGGGCGCACGCGCGCGCTTTAGGCTGCGTTCCAATGGCACCGTCTATTCTCCCGGCAGCCGGGAGAATTTCTTAAATGAATTTCTACCGGCACTCGCCTTCTATTGGCGCCCCGGAAGTCACGTGACAAACTGCCGGGAGAAACTGTCTGATAATGTGCCCGAGAGCCTGCAGGTGTGCCCTAACCTAACCTAACCTAACCTAACCTAACCTTCCGAGATCCGACAGGAGGTGAGTGCCGGGAGAAATTCGTTTCAGAAATTGTCCCGGCTGCCGGGACAATAGATACTGCCGCGTTTCCAATACTCGCCGTGTAAACGGCTAAATATAGGCAGCCAAGCCATTTTCATTTCTGACGAAGCCGGCACAAGAAGCCAGCTTCGTAGAGGATATCATGGAGGTCAAAAACGATGTATAGGGGTGCTATTCCTCAAAACGGCCCGACAAGAAACGTTCGCTTGCCCTCGTGTGATCGGTCATAAATGGCGCTTTCGCTGGCGAAAGCGCGATTCTGGTCAATCACGCGGGAGCAAGCGAGCGGTTCGCTTTCCGAAGAACCTTTACAAGACCGCACCCTAGGCTACATTGCTGTCCAGACAAGATGGAGGCTGAGCAAAATGCTCAGAAACTTGACGGGACAGCCGCCTGCGCACCAGAAAACATAGTCAAGTTCTTTTGATGCGCTTAATGTAAGCTGCGTCTTGTTTTTCAAAAGCTCGCACGCGAAAAAGAGTAAACGTACAGCGGTAACACGTGCTTTTCTTATATTTTTCTTGTTGACGTGAGGTGACGTCACGTCGCAGGACCGTCTTCCAGACGGCATTCTATTACTTGAGCTCGAAGCTGTCTTCTTAGCTGCAAGTCAACGTAGACTGTCTAATGCTGGTCAGAATTGGAACCCATTATTAGAGTCCGTCTGCAAAGCGTTTGTTCTCTCACGTCGGTTTATGGCAGATATCTTTGGTACATAGAAATTTCGGAGGAAGGCGGCAGACGTTCACGGTTTGCCACAATCCCCTCGAACCCCCTCCCCACCCCACACCTCCCTGCCTCCCAGGGCTACATGTATAGTACACAAATACGAACGGGAGTGGACGTGGGGTGACGACGTTCGTCGTTGCTCAACAAATAGAGCATCGCGTAACGCTATACATGTGTGGGTTCGTTTCTCACCGACATCAAGTTGCCTTTTCGTCCACTTTCATTTTTCTTCTTCTTACTATTTCTACGCTTTAATTAAACACAGCGGTTAATTTCCTCTCTGCCTTCCCTGGTTTTATTTCCCGTTACTTCGTACAGTCAAACCCGGTATATCGAATCTGAAGGGGATCACAAAAAAAGTTCGATGTATAGGTAATTCGATATTTAAAATAAAAATTTTATACAGAAATTTTCAAGGGGATTTCGCAGATGTACCATATGCACAATAATTCGTTATATGTGGGTTCGATATATCCGGGTTTAACTTATATGGCTGTGACTAACAGTAAAAATCGAGCCCCTTGGTTCTCCTTATCCTGCTCACTCGTCACCTCTATACTACGCGTTCTTCTCCCTGTGCTTTGGGGGCTATACAGTGCATGTTGCATCATACTAAGAAGCTTAAATGCATAAAACATTAGACCGAGCTACATCGAGAGATTAGCCTTCTGCAATAAAGAATTCGTCACTCGAAGCGAAAACAGTTTCGTAAGCGAGAGAATCCGAGAAACAGGATGCTCGGAGTGGTGCAGCCTGTTGTGGACTATGGTCAACTTTTATTTTTCCCTTATATAGTATAATCAATATTTCCTCGAGAAATTGACAGAAAAACAGTCTTTTGATAGAATACTTCACCAGTTTGGACTGATTCATAGTTTAGCTTTAGTGCCCGTTTAAGTATCTTCCGCCGTGATTCAACAATTTCGTGACTTTGCATGCCGCATTATGCAAAGTAGTAACGCAATACACGAAGCAGCGCACACTGCCGGCACCGCCCAGAGCCACCGCCAACTCCTCGGTTCCCGCCGGCTCACTTTCGACGATGACCCCCCCCAGCGACCCGCACGCGTAGCATCGTCCAAACGGGAGCAGTCGAAGCGGGGCGTGCACCCCAATACCAACTGCCACCGCCGTTGCATGCATTGGCCCCGGAAGCTCCACCGCGGATACTGGCCTGCGGAATTCGCCCCCAAACGACCTACTGCGCATGCGCAACCTCTTCCGGCGTTTCTTCCCTTCTCACGGGACGCGTGCATTGTTCGCAGAGTGACGTTTACTACAGGTTTCTCTCTCTCAATACACGAGTATTTGTACCGCAGGCATTTGTTCGTGCGCTATCGGCTCAGTCGTGGGAATGGTCCCGAAAAAAAACGGTAGCTATAGCCAATGCGCTTCGGGCCGAGTCGAGACCTGTATGCGCCCGACATTTAATCGGCCCGTAGTATACGCGTGTGCCTTTGTCTACGGTCGTGCATTACCGGGTCAGCGTTTCGTGTAGCAGGACCGCAGGACTTCGTATAATGTAGTGCTGCAAAGAACTCTTCCGCCGCCGACTGCAAATGCAATTGTTCTGCCTCGGTACTTACGAGCTAGTCGAATGATTTCGAGGAGGTTATAGGTCGTCTAAAGTGCGTGCGCCTGCCCAGATTATTCGGACGGGAACTATAGCGACGCTAAGAACACGCGCATGAAAGTAAATGCACATAGAAAACGACACGTTGCGAAACTTTTCTCGTTTTGAGCGACCAGCTATAGCCGATGCTTTCACGTTAATAGAGTCCAAATGATGACCGGTCAGTACATCACCATAGAGTTAATGTACAAATGGTGTGAACAACTCGTAGAAATTTTCTACTACTAAAGGCAACTCTGGCCGCTGAGAACGTTTGGGTTACGATGGATGTTCCGTGGCATTCTTTACTGCGCTTTATGTGCCGTTATTGGATTAATTTAACAAGATAAGGACCGCGCGAAGAGCGATGGAACGAAAAATGTTAGGCGTAACTTTAAGAGACAGGAAGAGAGTGGTGTGGATCAAAGAGCAAACGGGGATAGCCGATATTCTAGTTGACATTAAGAGAGAAAAAAAAAAAATGGAGCTGGGCTAGCCACGTAATGCGTAGCATGGATAACCGGTGGGCCATTAGAGTTACAGAATGGATACCAAGAGATGGGAAGCGCAGTCGAGGACGGCAAAAAACTAGGTGGCGTGATGAATTTAGGAAATTTGCGGGCGCAAGTTGGGAATCAGCTTGCGCAAGAAAGGGGTAATTGGAGATCGCAGGGAGATCGCCTTCGTCGTGTAATCGACATAAAGATAGGATGATAATGATGATGATTGGAGAAAGTTCGAATCAACCTTGCTTTTCTAAACGCAAAAGCCAATAAGACTCTGTGCGCATGCTATACACTGGAAATCGTTGTATATGTAACGCTATGTTTACTTGAATATGTTCCATTTTCAACGTTGCTAAGCCGTCTGGAGCCCGAAGCACGAAGTTTAGGCAAATCCATGCGTACCAGCCAATCATTCCCCCTCGTTGTAACACCATGCGTGCAGATCTCATAGCCACTAGTGCCCGAGTTCCCTCTGTTATTACATAAAGTCATATATGTTTATAGAGTTTGACGCCGCAAAACACGCATCTACTTTGTAGATTAATCATATTAATATGGCAGAGAGCCAGATTATTTTAACATCGTGAGGTTCGTTTCACGGGCTTCTAAAGCACTGTACAAGAACGTTTCTTTTTCCCTTATAGCCCCCGTTGTAAAGTGGCCACCATGGTTAGGAATCGAACCCTACGACCTAGTACACAGCAGCGTAACGTCATAGCGACTGTGGCGGGCATAGATAGAACATACTGCCAGCAGCTATACGCCTCGCAATGTTTAAATCAAAGCAAGCCAGATGATCACCGGAAAATAGAGGCGAAGTGAAGAATAGTGGCCGAACAAAGGACGACATAAACGTCGCGTGGGATTAACTGTTGCGTCCCGCGCGCCACAGCACCACAGTGTTTCTTCGCCGGAGTCAGACCATGTCGTCATGCCATCCACTGTCGGCCGCCGTACTATATCGCCGTCACCCTCATCGGGCACATTGCATGGTGTCGTCACACACGTGCTCGCGTCAAACACACGCAATTGCATCGCCCCTACGCAAATATGTTGGTCCATTTGGCAAAGCTTTCGCAGGACCCCAAACAATGCCGGGTTAACCGGCTACCTGCAAATTGCGTCGCCTTCATAGCTTAGCGTTTAACACAAACTGTAGCTAAAAGAAAATTAAAAACAAGAACCTGTCCGGGAGATCAGCATATTTTTTGATGTCTCAGAGCTGTGCTTTTTCTTTAGTGTTAAAAAATAAACCCGAGAGCTGGCTGGATTTCGTTAAGCGACAATCACAGTGAACACATTCTCAGGATATTCGCTGTACATGCCCGGCGTGTTTTCGGTATTCTTTCGGCGTAGCGCCCGCATTACACTGCGAGAGAACTGCCTTTTAATTAATGATGGACGGGAAGCCACCGCCAAGGTACAGCAATAAGCTCGTAGAATAACTGCATTTAACCACAGTACACGTTTTTCTTTATCATTTCTTAAACTACAGTTTGTGTTATACGCTGAGCTATGAAGGCGAGAAACCGACCTACTCTGGCACTCCGAACAGCGGAAAGGTAAAGAAAGCAAACGTGCCAAAACCACGATCTGATTATGAGGTATACGCCGTATCGTGGGGGACTCCGGAATAAATGTGACCACCTGGGTTTCTTTAGCGCGTACCTAAATCTAAGCACGCGAGTATTCTCGCATTTCGCGCCGATTTATATACGGCCGCCGCCGGCCGGGATCGAACCAGCCACCTCGAGTTGAGCCAGCACAACGCCATACAGCCACGCCGAGTGTTTAGGCGAAGGAAGCTTCGTTTTTATAACGAAATGAGTGAAATGGCGCCTAACTTTTCGACAACTGTCGCCACTCAAGGGCATCAGCAATGTTTAAGAATCGCAGAGTCGTCGTAGCCTCACACTGTACACTGCAAAATAATTTACACCCTTAAAGATGAATAGGGGTGTAAATTGATCTATACCTCGCACCCTTACACCAAAGGGTGTAAGAGTACACATTTACACCTTTATTCACTTACCGGTCTCCACCTTTATTCACTTAGCCTTACACCCTTCCGTGTAAGGGTAAGTGAATAAAGGTGTAAATTGGTCTTTAACTCACACCCTTTCACCAAAGGGTGTAAGCGCGTGAGTTATCGACCAATGCACCCTTATTCACTTTTTAAGGGCGTAAATTATTTCACAGTGAATTCTATGCAGTTCACGAGTAAGGCGTGGCAGCTGAAACGAGCCTTATACTTGGACGGGGCACGCGAAGCTCCAATACCGGCGTGTTCGCGTGTGGAAGCGCAGCGCGCGCCTCCGCTCCCATGGGACGTCGTCGTCGTCGCCGGAGGTCCGCGCTGCTTCCCGGGTGACGTTGTCGTCGTCGGCGTCGTCGCGTCCTCCCCCCCCCCCTCCCTCCCCCCTTTCCCACACCGCAGGTTCAAGAGCACGTCCCTCCATGTTTACACCGCTCGGCGCTCTAAAAGCGGAAACGAGTGCACGAAGGGTCAACAAACAGCCCGACAAGCGGCGGCCGTTCTTCAAGCACGCACAATACGTGTACCAGGGACGGCGGCGACCCGCGCGACGAACGTGATGACATGGGAACGACATTTGTCGGCGGGAAAAAAAAATGAGCGGAGAACGCGGCTGTTGACTGATGATGACGACGACGACGACGTCAGGAAGGAACGAACCAAGTCGCTGCACGCACCGGTGATGTCAACGACTATGACGACGACGCTTGTAGCGCGCGCGCCTGCAGCTTCTGCATTCGCGTGCGCAATTGGCGTCGTTCCGGTCGCATGAACACACCGTTGTTTTATTCGTACAAAAAAGGTAAAAAAATGTCTAAAAAAGAAACTCAAATTATTGAGCAGGTCTTTCCTTGATTGAAGCGACGCCAATTTACTACTCGGACGCGCTACAGCGCCCCTTATTGCAGATTATGATTGATTGGATTCAGAATCGGGGTGAGTCGGTTCGAAGCTGCAGTCTCGCAAGCTTTTCTTCTTCTTTTGTGTTTTGGTGACACGTCGAGATGACTCGAATGCGCGAATAAATATAAATAAATAAATTGAGATCTCAACCAAAGGTGCCTAGTATTTCCTCAACATATCAGCTTAACTAAATCGAATGCTCGCCGGCGTCAGTACTGTCGCACGTTAAATATTAGCCACGAAACGAAAGATTTTAGCCACAAAACGACCCAAAAAACGCTTACAGCAGGTGCATGCATGCTGCATGGTGACGAATGTAAACTTCAATGACTTGCACTGAAAACGTAATGTCATTGTACATCGCAATACCGTCGTTCTTGAAAATATGCGATAGCATGCTAATGTCGCAGTGAAGGAGTCGAAGGCATCGCTGAACGTTGCTGTTCAATTTTTTTCTTTTTAATTTCGAGTGCAGGCACTTCATCGTCATCATCCACCTATTTTTTGTCCATTGCAGGACGAAGGACTCTCCCTGCTGTCTCCAATTACCTTGCGCTAGCTGCCAATTTCAACCTGGAAATTTCCTAATTTCATCACGCCACCTATAGCTTCCTTTCTCTTGGCACCAATTCTGTAACTCTAATGGTCCACCGGTTATCCATCCTGCGCCTTACATGGCCTGCCCAGCCCCATTTTTTCTTCTCTTAATGTCAACTAAAATACCCGCTATATCCGTTTGCTCTCTGATCCCACACCGCCCTCTCCCTGTCTCTTAACGCTATAGGCCTATCATTTTTCGTTCCATCGCTCTTTGTGCGGTCCTTAACTTGTTCTCGAGCTTCTTTGTTAACCTAAAAGTTTCTGCCCCATATGTTAGCACCGGTGGAATGCAATGATTGTACACTTCTCTTTTCAACGAGAGCAGTAAGTTCGCAGTCAGGATTTGGCAATGCCTGCCGCATTCATTCCTACCAATTTTTATTCCGCTGTAAATTTCCTTCTCACAATCAGGCGCTTACATAGTGCTCCATGCTGCCTGTAGCTTTGTACAGTTTATTCGTTTACGTGCGTCTCTGGCCTACACACGTCGACTTAGGAGTAACGGTATGCAAGAACCATAAGGCAGCGACATGCTTTATGTTTCTGGTGGGCTAGCAGCGCGCAGGAAAAAAATCGGACACGAGCGAAGATTTGAAACAATAGAGGCCACGCTGCAGAAGTAGTGCTCGAGGAATTACGAAAGATGGCGACCTGCCAACGAACTATAACAGCGCTCAGACAAACCGTACACGTCAGTATTCAAAGGCGCAAGCGAACACCCACTTATTACTCTACTCGCGGGATTTCCCCCCACGCTCTTAACTATACCATTGTCTCGAGTCGGCGCTGCTGACTATAAGCAAGCTTAAATAGATGAACGGATTGCGCAGCGCTACACGACCAGATACCGATTAACATTGGACGCACGCCACTTGAGGAGAATGCAGGAAGTGTGAGCTAGCGAGTGCGTCGAGCAGACGCGCTGCAAGACAATCGCGGACGCGCCGGTACAAACTACGGCCTCAGAGATCCGCCGCTCTCGGAGGCCATGGACAAGCAAGTGCAGCTCCGACAAAAGCGAGCACCGCGAGTCGATAGCGTGCAACAGCGCCGGGTAGACGTGGAGAGCGGGTCACACCCACCAACGCGGCGAGAAAGAAAGAAATAAAGAAAGAAACGAAGAATAGATTTGCCGGACGCTCTGCGAGAAAGTGGGAGCCGACTGCGGTAAGCCGCAATTAAATGAGTTCATTGGTAGTCGTGAGCGGCTGGCGTAGCAGCCGCTGCCGGAGCTATTTCCATGCGACGCCTACGCCACCTTTTTCTTCGAGAAGAGGCGTGCTCGATTCTGTGCGCTAACAACGCCCTAAGGAAAGAACAAGGCGAGGTTGCTCGAAATGAGCAGAGTTTACTTATAAGTGCATGAGGACCCTCTACGCAACCCGGCAAAGGCGGCTCCTCTATAACACGAAGCGCGCCTAGCTCGCAGCTAGGACAGCGGCAGAAGACCAGCGAGGGTTCAAGGCCGTCTGCAAAGCGCTCTTTTAAAGAAAGAACTGGACGGCGGGCAATTTAAAGCAGGCGCTTCGGTCGCCTCCAGAGCGATATACTACGCAGCAGGAAGTAACGGGCGAGCTGTAATGAGTGTGGTCGGGAGAGGAAGGGTTGCTCGTACGGCTTTCGATGGCTTTTGGATTCGCCATTTTCCAAATGCGTGCAGGCTTGTGAAAGGTGTGCTGGCATTGACAAGCCGCACGCTAGAACCGATCGTGGTTAGACGGCTGCAGCGCTGTCGTCCAGCCGGCTAGCTATTCTATAATTGGTCTGATCGTGCAGCCGTCAGCCAATCACATAGGTGGTGACACGTGCCAATGGCTTTGAATGGGAAAGCTTCTTTAGAGTACGTTCCAGAAGGGCCCGCTCTGCGTATGCTCCGGCTAAGCAACGTAGGCGCGCCTCTTCTGTGTATGTATATTATTTTTCTTATTTGCTTTCTGCAGTGCATGTACCTTTTCTTCTTTTCTCCCCCCCCCCCCCTCTGCTTCACCGCAAGGCATGGCACGGAGGGTTCCTGGCAAGGGAAGTGACCTATGAATAATGACAAGTTGTTACGGTCAATGTTTTTCAATGTAACATATAGATTCGGAAGTTACACATAAGTTAAAATTCATGGCTGGACAGAACATACGCAGGCCGGGCCCTTCTGGAGCGTATAGTAAAAAAACCTCTCCCGCTTTGCATTCAGCCCGCGCCGCCTTGAAGGGTGCAAAAGCGCAGACAAGGCAGAAAGAGAACACGAGGCAAGGCACCTTACCGTGTGTTTCCGTTTGCGATCGTCTGTTCTTTCACGCCGCACAAGTCGCACACATGACTACAGGCAGCGCGGAGCAGACGGGAATGCAACAAACAGACGGCACGTGCGCCTTCATGACTACAGGCAGCGCGAAGCAGACGGGGAACGCAAGAAACAGACGATGAGAGGGCCAACCTACATGACTACAGGCAGCGCGAAGTGGACGGAAAACACAAGAAACAGAAGATAGGAGGGTCAACTTTCATGACTACAGGCAGCGCGAAGCAGACGGAGAGCAAAAGAAACAGACGATGAGAGGGCCAACTTTCATGACTACAGGCAGCGCGAAGTGGACGGGAAACACAAGAAACAGACGATAGGAGGGCCAACTTTCATGACTGCAGGCAGCGCGAAGCGGACGGAAAACACAAGAAACAGAAGATAGGAGGGTCAACTTTCATGACTACAGGCAGCGCGAAGCAGACGGAGAGCAAAAGAAACAGACGATGAGAGGGCCAACTTTCATGACTACAGGCAGCGCGAAGTGGACGGAAAACACAAGAAACAGACGATAGGAGGGCCAACTTTCATGACTGCAGGCAGCGCGAAGCGGACGGAAAACACAAGAAACAGACGATGAGAGGGCCAACTTTCATGACTACAGGCAGCGCAAAGCGGACGGAGAGCACAAGAAACAGACGATGAGAGGGCCAACTTTCATGACTACAGGCAGCGCGAAGCGGACGGAAGAGCACAAGAAACAGACGATGAGAGGGCCAACTTTCATGACTACAGGCAGCGCGAAGTGGACGGAAAACACAAGAAACAGACGATAGGAGGGCCAACTTTCATGACTACAGGCAGCGCGAAGCGGACGGAAAACACAAGAAACAGACGATAGGAGGGCCAACTTTCATGACTACAGGCAGCGCGAAGCGGACGGAAAACACAAGAAACAGACGATGAGAGGGCCAACTTTCATGACTACAGGCAGCGCGAAGCGGACGGAGAGCACAAGAAACAGACGATAGGAGGGCCAACTTTCATGACTACAGGCAGCGCGAAGCGGACGGAAAACACAAGAAACAGACGATGAGAGGGCCAACTTTCATGACTACAGGCAGCGCGAAGTGGACGGGAAACACAAGAAACAGACGATAGGAGGGCCAACTTTCATGACTGCAGGCAGCGCGAAGCGGACGGAAAACACAAGAAACAGACGATAGGAGGGCCAGCTTTCATGACTACAGGCAGCGCGAAGCAGACGGAGAAAACATGCAACAGAAGATAGGAAGGCCAACTTTCATGACTACAGGCAGCGCCAAGCAGGCAGCGCGAAACAGACCTTGCAAAACACAGTCGAACAAGAAACAACTTCGCCCACAGCAAGTCCTGATTAGTCGATGCCCCGTCTATAAGATTCGAGGCGCTGCACCCTTCTTTTTGGGCGAGAAACGTTCGCCGCTTCCGAAACGGCCCAAGGTCAGGGATAGTACGCCGAAAGTGAGTCGTGACCGGCGGGTCTTTCAAACCGGAGGGCGAAAACAAGTCTAAGCGAAGCTGTAGCACAGAAGAAGCGGAGGAGATCTGCACGCGTCCCGCCGAACCTTTTAGCGGGCTGCCGCCGGGCGCGGTTGCATAGGCAATGAGGCAAGCAACGCTGAGCCTGAAATGTTGCGCCGACGCGCCGAGCGCATGCACGCGACTGCGTGGCTTGTTCGTGCGCGAAAGAAACAGGCCGAGACGACCAGGCGGCGGTGCTTTGAAAGAAAGAAGGAAGGAATGAAAGAAAAAGAAAGAAAAAGGAGGAGCTCATTTTGGCGGAGAGAGAGAGAGAGAGAGAGGCGAACGACTAGAACGCTGCTTTGGCGGGATGTGCCTGTACTTCGCGTGAACACGGCGGTGTACTTTGTACCGTTTTCGCGCGAATACAACGTGATTCTCGAGGAGTCACATGAGCAGCGTTGTTATAACCTTTCATCCCAGCGCCGAGCGTCAGCAGCAGCAGCAGCAGTAGTAGTGGTAATAGTAAGTAATTCAATTATGCGGTTTTACGTGCCAAAACCACGATCTGATTATGAGGCACATCGTAGTGGGGGACTCCGGAATAATTTGTACCACCTGGGGATCTTTAACGTGCGCCTAAATCTAAGTAGTAATAGTAGTAGTATTTTAGTAGTCGCTGTAGTTGTAGTAATACCGGTTGTTGACGAAATGAGAAGCTAGTGGGAAATGCGAAGACTGTCGCCTGTCTCTGAATGTCCCGCTGTAGAGGATAAAGGGGGTCGAGAGCGAGGAGTGCACAGAAAGGATAAATCATTTGAGAGAAGGGTAGAAAGAGAGAGAGTTCTCTTCATGCTTGCACCGTCTTTACAAGTAGAAAACTTCATTTCGAGAAATGCTACGTCTTTGTAAAAAGTCTTGACTCCATATCCTCAGTGACAAAAGTTATCGGCCACAGTACTTTGTAGAAAGGCACTCCTAGAGTGCTACCGACGCGTCAAAGCACGGGAGAGTGAGAAGCGATGTCCTCAATCGATCTCTACAGCTTTTTTTAAGGCAACGAAAGTTAAACCGGAATCCCTTCGTACAAGACTCGAAGAAACGGTCCTCCCGGACTGAATTCGAAACAATGGACGAATTTTCGCGTTGTCTCCGAGATTGCAACGGCGAACCTTTGCCGGTGGGATCTTGGAGGTCACGTATATGAGGACGAGATTTACCGCGCCCCCAACGCCGCAAAGCATGCTGGTAGTAGAGGTTATTCGTAGCGGTCTGTGGTGGCCTGAAGTGAAGCTATGGTAGGACGCATGCAAACCAGTTTAACCTTCGAGGTCCAAAGGCAGAGAGTTTAAGTTGAGAATGAAATAGCTTTGCAATCGGAGTAGATGTTGAGCTGAACTTTCCCCGTGAAATTCCCCTCTGCATTTTCCTGAATGTTGCCTCGAACAACTTGAAACATCGCGATTTTGTTTTTGCTACTATGTTCTAAACTTTGAATTCCCATTACCTTTCAACTTGACTTGCAATGGCGTCATTGTATTAATTGCATGGGTCCAGAACTAGCAGTTTTGGAAGGATTCAGGTGTTCTGCTCGAATGTTTTTCTAAACATATGGAAATAAATAAATAAATAAATAAATAAATAAATAAATAAATAAATAAATAAATAAATGAATGAATGAATGAATGAATGAATGAATGAATGAATGAATGAATGAATGAATGAATGAATGAATAAATAAATAAATAAATAAATAAATCACCACAAGTACAGCGCGAAAGTGGAGAAGACTACTGCCATCATGGCGCAGTCAGTGCTTCTGTGCATGCGGCTTAAACGTGGTTAAATCGGTATATTGGCGAAAAAAAAAAAAAAAAAAACGTTACATGCACTGTGTACCAGGCGTTTTACTACGGCTATCTGTGCAACAGCTGCTGCAACCAATGATGAAGGAGCGCTTGCACAACAACCGCCGGTAACGGTCACGGAAGCCGCATACGGAGATTTCCCAACGCAGAGTAAAGGTCGCATTGCGATCGAAGGTTATAGGCTCTCGCGCTCGATCGCACCTTACACCGTCTCCTCGCCTGTGTCAAATCACGCGTCACGATTCCACGGGCGCATACGCATTCGACGATTCGTCGCGGACCGCGTATCCGTCCAATCACGATCTATGGCGAAGAGAGTGAATCGAAGGTTCGCGCAGTCCCACTTACGTATCAGAAAGCTCGCCTTTGCATTCGCTCACTTGTGTTCGTTGTTTGAAACTAGTTTAGTTCGGCTGTAGCCTACTTATGCGCATTTCTTCGTCCCTCTTTCGAGCAATGTGTTTTATTGCCAGTGCCTGCATAACCTTCTATATTTCGTAACCTTAAACCTTTTATTGACGAGTATTGCCTACAGATATCATGCTTGAAAAGCTTGCGGCCCTTTATACGCAATGCCTCACAACGTCAAGTGTACCAGAGAGCTGGAAGAACGCCAACATTATACTTATCCATAAGAAGGGAGACGTTAAAGAATTGAAGAATTACAGACCCATTAGCTTGCTTTCAGTATTGTATAAAATATTCACCAAGATAATTTCCAATAGAATCAGGACAACACTTGACTTCAGTCAACCAAGAGAGCAGGCTGGCTTCAGGAAGGGATATTCTACGATGGACCATATCCATGCCATCAATCAGGTAATCGAGAAATCTGCGGAGTACAATCAACCTCTCTATATGGCTTTCATAGATTATGAAAAGGCATTCGATTCAGTAGAGATATCAGCAGTCATAGAGGCATTGCGTAATCAAGGAGTGGAGGAAGCATACGTGAATATCTTGGCAAATATCTACAAGGATTCCACAGCTACCTTGGTTCTCCACAAGAAAAGTAGAAAGATACCTATCAAGAAAGGGGTCAGGCAAGGAGACACAATCTCCCCAATGCTATTCACTGCATGCTTAGAAGAAGTATTCAAGCTCTTAGACTGGGAAGGATTAGGAGTGAGGATCGATGGCGAATATTTCAGCAACTTTCGGTTTGCAGATGACATTGTCCTATTGAGCAACAATGGAGAGGAATTACAACAAATGATTGAGGACCTTCATCGAGAAAGTGCAAGAATTGGGTTGAAGATGAATATGCAGAAGACAAAGATAATGTTCAATAGCCTGGCAAGGGAACAAGAATTCAGGATCGCCAGTCAGCCTCTAGAGTCTGTAAAAGAATATGTTTATCTAGGTCAATTACTCACAGGGGACCCTGATCATGAGAAAGAAATTTACAGAAGAATAAAATTGGGTTGGAGTGCATACGGCAGGCATTGCCAAATCCTGACTGGGAGCTTACCACTGTCGTTGAAAAGAAAAGTGTACAATCATTGCATTCTACCGGTGCTAACATACGGGGCAGAAACTTGGAAGTTAACAAAGAAGCTTGAGAACAAGTTAAGGACCGCACAAAGAGCAATGGAACGAAAAATCTTAGGAGTAACGTTAAGAGACAGGAAGAGAGCGGTGTGGATCAGAGAACAAACGGGGGTAGACGATATTCTAGTTGACATTAAGCGCAAGAAATGGAGCTGGGCAGGCCATGTAATGCGTAGGATGGATAACCGGTGGACCATTAGGGTTACAGAATGGATACCAAGAGAAGGGAAGCGCAGTCGAGGACGGCAGAAAGTCAGGTGGGATGATGAGGTTAGGAAATTCGCAGGCGCAAGTTGGAATACGCTAGCGCAAGACAGGGGTAATTGGAGATCGCAGGGAGAGGCCTTCGTCCTGCAGTGGACATAAAATATAGGCTGATGATGATGATGATTGCCTACAGGCAACACACCAGAAAAAAAAAAATTCTTTTCTTGCTGAGTTTCGGTCTTGAGTGCGGAGTTTCTGGCCAAATATATTCGGCCAACACTGAATGACAGGCAGCAAGCGTCATTTGATTGATGCAGCAGAAACGCAGGACGAAGAAGTTTGGCACGCGACTCGTCGCGTTCTCTTGAAAGCACGCTCAGAGGACAGACCAATGCAAGATGCCCGGCATGCTTTGGTGTCACACACGTAACGTTAAGCAAATGCAATGCCTACCTATGTTTCACATCAGAAGACAAGTTTCTCTACAAGTTTCAAGCGTAGCCGTAGGTGGTTTGGGGTGAAGCCTGTCTCCAGGTTTTTGCTTGGTGTCACTCGCCTACAATCATCTTTCTTTCACGCGCATCTATGGTAAAACGGACGCTTTTAACTCATCTGCGCTTCCACGTGTCATCCGCTTGTGGAACGACCGTCCCGATATCCTGATAGCTGAAGCTAAGAAAAATTCCGTAGTGACATAAACATTCATTTCTTACTTTAAATAACTTCTTGTAAGCGTTTTTTTTTTCTTTTTTTCATCTGAGGATTTTAGAGTTTGTGTAAACTTGATTCTTCCTTGTATTATAATTAACAAAGTGCGTTACGTTCTGTGTAATTGTATGCTATTTATACTATGTAAAACTTTTGAAGCTCCCCTTACCCAATGCCTATTCTTCGGGCCTGTAAGGTATTTAAATAAATAAATAAATATTGAAAAAAAAAACGGTCCCCTGTGAGTGATTGACCTAGATAAACGTACTCTTATCTTGCACATATTCCAGAGGCTGACTGCCAATCATGAATTCTTGTTCTCTTGCCAGGCTATTGAAGATTACATTAGACTTTTGTCAATTAATTTTTAACCGTACTCTTACACTTCCTCGGCTAAGGTCCTCAATCGATCACTTGGCGCAATTCATCTCCAGCGTTGCTGAACAGGACAATGTCATCCGCAATCCGCAAATTGCTGAAATATTCGCCGTTGATCCTGACTCCTAATCCTTCCCAGTCTAACGACTGAAATACTGGAAGCATAGAAGCGCGCTGACGTTTACCTCACCTATCCGCATGCCACACCGTTTAACACGTATGTGAACATTCACACTCTAACATAGATTGAAGCAGAATGGTTCATTTAGTGTAACTGTTTCACGAAAGTTCCCGCCTGGTCAGCTGTCACACGAAACCTGCAGATTGCAGTTGAGTGACCGATCCAAAGGGGGTACGCTGCAAGACCGAGTATTGGCGTTTGGGGACCCTTAAGGGTGCATTGTTCATAGTACAAGGGTCAGCGAAAGTTTGACAGAGGTACCGCTAGGGAACACGTAAGTTGCCGTCGCTGAACAAGCGGTGTAGCCGGGGACTGACGTTCCCCTTGTTCACAATAGCTTTGGCGGGAAAAATTGAACGAGGATCCAAAGTCCAGATGTTTCAAAGTTTCTGCGCGCAAGCACGCAGAAACTTGGACGCTCTTGGCATGGAGATGGTAACTGCTAAATGTCGCAGGTATCTTATATCAAGGAGTACCTTAGCATTCCGAAACGTCCATCCTTAACGCTTATGGGACACCATGCAATCATCCCCCCTCTCCACGCATTTCTCTTGGTCAATGACTGCAATTTACGGCTCTCAAAAAAAAAAAAAGAAAGAAAGAACAGATAAACGAAAAAAAAAAAAAAAACAGATTGCCATAGCCACGTTGAATACGCGAAAATGCGGTACACGTCCCTATACTAGCCTTTTCTTGGCTTGAAGCTGATTTACGGCGGGGCTACAACAAAGGCTTATATACGAACGGGACGACGTTAAATGGTCTCCCACACAGAGATCGCGGCGTGGTTGCGTTGCAAGCTCTCTCTGTACGAGCACCGCCTTTTTTATGACCGCTTCTAAAGTCGGGAAGTGAAGCGCGCGCACGCGCGCGCCCTCTGTAAGGAAAAAAAAAAAAAAAAAAAAAAACTGGGAGCCGGAGAAAAGGTTGTATACGCATCGCGTCACGTGACCCTAACGCTGGGAGGTCTTCTCGGAAACGCGACGACTTGCGCGGGCAATGAACCTCGAGCCAGTGAGCGGGGGAGTGAATGTATGGGTTTGCTTCTCAAATAACCAGGGGCCGAATTCAGAAAGCTTTTCATTCGTAAGCGTTCGCTGCCATTGGCGCGCTGGTTTCGCTGATGATTGGTCCAGCGTCAGGACTGGCTGTAATGTTCTATCACGAACAGTTGCAGCGTAAGTGCGGTTTGTGGATACAGGTCCTGATCTCCGAAAGAAAGGCGCAAAACACCCCCCCCCCCACACACACACACACACGCACGCACGCACGCACGCACGCACGCACGCACGCACACACACACACACGCACACACGCACACACACACACACACACACACACACACACACACACACACACACACACACACACACACACACACACACACACACACACACACACACACACACACACACACACACACACACACACACACACACACACACACTTCGAATGTAATTGATGAAATTAGTTTTACTAATGAATGCGTTGCTTTAGTTCGCCTGGGCACCTATCTCTAGTGACCTGATTCGAGTAAAATATTTTAGGCTTTTATAAAAAGGACGTGTTTGATGTAATAGACACACACCTGCACACGCACGAAGACGAAGGCGAATCCGGTATTTGCTAATCACACCACCCGTTCGCTAAAAGTCAAAGGCGTGTCCAGAGGATACCTAAGAGCATCAACAGCCATCAGCCGGGCAACGACAGCTCTTCGCTGTGTTGCACGTTTCTGTCATCGGCGATCTTCTTTCGATTGTTACCCGCCGCGGTGGCTTAGCGGCTATGGTGTTGCCCTGCTAAGCACTAGGTCGCGGGATCGAATCCTGGCCGCGGCGGCCGTATTTAGATGGGGGCGAAATGCAATAACGCCCATGTCCCGTGCATTGGGGGCACGGGAAAGATCCCCTGGTGGTCAAAATTGATCCGGAGTACCTGCCACTATAGGGCGTGCCTCATAATGAAATCGTGGTTTTCGCACGTAAAACCACAGAACTCAATTTTATTAAATTTCTTCCATTGTTCAAAGAAAAGCAATAAAAGACGATAGGCCGCGGGCGTTTCCAGCTGTGTCACCTATCGGCGGACGAAATCGCATAGTTTCTCGTCCGCAAGATCGCACGCCATTGGCCATCCTTCACCGCTAATACGTATACTGCTTCACGATCAGCTGACATCCGCTATCGCATACTGTGTTAGCTTAAGAACTTTCTATTTGGTGTGAATAACGTACGTACTCTAAACTGCAGAGAAGAAGAGAAAAGGGAGAGGAGGAAGGAGAGAAGAGGGACACAAGTGGGCACGGAGATCTGTCTAAGCTGACACAACAATTTGTTTCTTCGAAGTTGCAAAATCTCTACTACAGGCACTTCGCAAGTAAAATAATTGTACTTGGCAAATGCACGTAGGTGGAGAAACAGTTGAGATATTGCTAATTTTATTAATGCGACAGCATTATATGCCCCATTGCGCGAAAATCCGTCGGAGTGACCGAAAGATGGTACCAAAAATGTCCGACGGCGCAAAGAGTAAAAACACGTAAAAGATTCTCGGATTGACGTCAAATGCTCGGATTGACGGATATACTGGTCCCCACCGGGGACTAGCTATCTTTTCGTCCACTTACGTTTCCCCTCCATTACTTGCTACGTTTCAAGTTCAACCGCAGCTAAACCCTTATGCTTTCCTTGGCTTCATTGCCTGCTGGCTTGGCATGCTTATATATATGGAAGCAAGGGTATCTATACATGACTTTCATTTTCTCCACTTCCAATACGCGAAACTACTCCGTGGGTGAGACACACGAACCCCTTTGGACCGCAGCGAGCTGAAATGCGCGCACAGAACCACGAGGGCAAGGGTTGTCGAGAACGAAAGGAAATCTCTCCGACTACGCGCGCACACACGCGAACATGAAACCCCGTGACGCTAAGTCTTGACCGACTTCGTGATAAGCGCGTAGTGCCGCGTGGTCACGCCGACGGCGTTCGCAGGCATGGCGCCCTCGAGCGGCAGTAGAAGGGGTTTCCATAAACACGCGAAGCCGTGTATACGATGCGGCTCGACCGTGACTAGGCAGAAATACGGACGCGCGCGCACGCAGCCGTACCTGCGGCGGCGAAGGCGCGACAAGCGACGTTTCGCCGTTAGCGTCCTGAAATAGTTCGCAAGTTTAGGCGACTATTCTCGGTGAAAGCGTAAGAGAGATACAAACTTTAATAATATCCTGGCCTCACAGCTCAACAGCCGCCCAGAAAGTCATTCGAGCACTTCTTCAGTACCTGAAGGCGACAGACTTGAGTGCCCGACTGTAGACATGTTGGACCTGTAGCTTAGTGCATGTGGAAGTGCTACCAGGACTTCTGTTTTTTCTCTCTCTCTTTCTTTCACTCCCCCTTCCCCCTCCCCACGTGTAGGGTAGCAAACTGGACTAAGTCTGGTTAACCTCCCCGCCTTTCCTTCCTCCCTCCTCTATCTTAATGATATGCTTTAAATGTTAGTCATGCTGATCACCTGGCGTATGCTATAGTGCAGCTGCTATACTGAGCCGCCACTCTTACCATTCCTGTAGGCGTTAGCGCCAATGTTCCTCTCTAGTAAGTTTTGTAACTAATCTTTATTCTAACACTATACAAACTATATGCAGCTGACCACAGCGGTGAAGGCGCTCCGAGCGATGTTACGCATCCAGTGCTCTGAACTCGTTCGAGACATCGCAGGGTCCCCGTCGTGGGTATCTGTATAGTTGAGTTATCTAGAGTCAGCGCGGTCAACGGGGCATGTTGTTTCTGGGTGTCGGCAAACTGGCGAGCTGTGTCTTTAGAGACGCCGGTCAGCCAGCCTGAAGCAATCCTGCTATTAGGACACGGTTCTCGCCGCCTCTTGTCAGTCGGACACTGTAGTGCCTTGTCGCTTACGGCGCGCCGCAGGACGGGTCTGCTGTCGCAAGTCTTGCGAGAGAGGCGCGGCGCATTGCGTGGCGTCTCCATCGCGACCGCTGTAAGCGACGGTTTCCTCAAAGTAATGGAAACACAATCTCGGAGGCCATGCCTTTGCCTGCTGCAGGCACCGGAAGCGACCTCTGACGTCATGACCACCATTTTGCTTGTAAGCTTCGTATTGTCGTGCTTGTAGGTAGGGAGCATGATGCCAGGCAACTGTATAGCATCGGAAAGCTAACCTAACCCCTAACGTCACCTCTACTTTCTTATATGGCTCACCTGTGCTTTTAATCTTGGGGAAATAGGCCCTTCCTGGTTACCGGGGCATCGTTTGCTTCATGGTGGGCTTTAGCGACGCCCACTGTCACGATCGGTCCTCGTCACCCATGGTGCTATTCTGAGGTGGTAGTCTGGAGATTGTAGGATGCCCTCCATGTTGTCAAATCTGCCATTTTGTCAGCTATGACTGGACCACAGCGCTGCTACTGCCTCTCTGAACGGCTCAAAAGCCGCCATAGCAGAATTCGACAATGTGGCGGAATTTGAGTGTTCCGAATAGCTCCCCTAGACATTGTCAAATTCCGCCACATTGTCAAATCCTCCAATAATGGCATTTCGAGGCATCCAGAGAGGCCGTATAGCAGCCCTGCGAGCTAATCGCAGTTGACAATATGGCAGAGTTCGTCATAATTGGACAATATGGCGAAATTTTAAAATGTCCATAATACCATCACCGCTCTTCTCTTTGCTCTTTCCCATACTCTCCGCGCTTGATGGCTATAAATTACCGCTCTCCTGTCATGTCCTGAGGGCGTATATTTCCCACGAGTCTTTCATCATTATTTGCGGCGATTAATCTTCAAAACTGCCACGCGACGCTCCATCCTAGTCTATTTTACTTCCTCCACGCTGACTTGTTGACCCAATCTTTTTTCTTCAATATTTATATGCCAGTAAACAAAACCTGGATGGTCATTTTGAGTTAAAAGCTACGACAATAGCTTGACGAGACCCAAAATACCTTACATAGCAACGCCAGCGTAGTACATAGTTAGAGAAGTATACATAGTGCGATGAAATGGTAATATTATAATATACAAAGAATATTAACATCAATAAAGCTATGGCTGCAGCAACAATATTACGAATAAATGCCGGTGGATGCTTCCTCACACATCAGGAACCGACGAAGCTGACAAGTTGGCAGATATGCGTATCATGAAGTTCGACTGTGACGTGTGCATTCGTAGGCGACATGATACATACTTCCAAGGGACGGACGTATATATGTGAGGTATTGCAGCGAGCTCACGTGCGCAGTGGCTTTTTGGCTGCGCGTAAGGCACCTTGTATCGGCGTATTCGACTGCTCGTTTCGGAGTGTTCAACAGCGTTTCAGTGATCGTGTGAGAAAACAATTAACGTAACTGCCACGCGAGATATGTGGTCTCGAATAGCGACAATCAAGCCAGATTATACGCTACTTATCTTGATCTCGTAGCGTTGCTTTGATTCTTCCTTACGCGACATTAGTAACACTGTCAGAGCGTTCTGAAATGGCCGGTCGAATAAGCCGTGTAGTTTTCATCAAGTTTAGCGACAGCGCGCATAGAAAATAAATGTAGAGCTAGCTTACGATCACTCCTTGTCGGAAGAGATAATCATGGATCCTGAAAGCGTTGCTCCGATTCCTAAGGACACGGGTATACCTTGTGCCAGACTTAATCCATGCTGAGCGACCTATTCCAATCTCCAAGTTTCGCGAAGCGATACTCTGGAAACTAACAAACATGTTCTGAGTCTACGTACAAGAGTAAACAGACGCTCTCCTCCTGCGTGTTTTGCAGGCTCTGAAGGACGATGACAGTGAAGTTGTTCTTGCCGCAGCGTCTCTACTTTACCAGCCTTATTCGTGCATATGACACCAGAGGTCAGCTAAGTTCAATTCCCTGTATAAGCATGCATGTGCGTCGTATTCAGTTCTCGTCGCGTTGCTGCTCTATTTCCCGCACTTTACCAACGCGTTTGGTGGTTTTTCGCGTCCCGAGGTCAACGTGTCACCTGATTCGACGAAGTGCAGCTCTAAGAAAGACTTCGAGACAGCCCGTGTTGCTATAACAGACAAGAAACGGGGCCAGACATCACCGCGACCTTGCTGAAATATTATACATTTTGCGGACACTTGAAGCACGCGTAAACGACTGAGACGCGAAGAAAGAAAGAAAAGAAGAACGAAGAGCAAGATTTACACCCAAAACAAAGCTTCAACCGTATAGCGACCGCACGGCCACGTGTCACCAGTCACCCGCGCAGGCGCATGTACCGTAAATGCGCGCGTACAACTTGATCCTGTATGTAGGCCGACTGACTATGTAGTTTGCCTACGGTTAAAAACAAAGAAAAAGAAAAAATAGAACCAGAATTTATGGTACGCAAGCCGCACCGTGGTTTTAACTCGACTTAACCGAGATACCCCGAAACACGGTCTCAAAAATTATTTCGCCGTGGTTGCGTGCGACGCGCTCTGATACACAAGCTTCACTGCGTTTGGAAAGTGTGAGTGGTCTCCGCGCTTGAGCGGGGCGGTTCCCCGAGGAAGTGGTTGTATGTATAACCACGCCAGCGCGCGTCACAGAGCTGGCACCGAAGCAAAGCGGCGGTAACGCATACACGCAGCGTTGGTTTCCATGGCGACGCATCTGAAGTCGCTCCACCCAGAGCCGCGAAGGAGTGCGTACTTGATTACGCAGGTCTTTCTTTATTATTCTTATCTTTAGGTTATACAGCTATTCAAGGTCATCACTTGGGAAGGCTTGCCCGATTTCATTACTTAAGTTGAACTGTACATGAAAGAGCATAAATTACTTGGAAGACAAATATCAATGTGTATAGTTAGCTTATCAACAAAACTTTACTGATTATTTTTCGTAAGATGCTGGCTATACGAAGCAGGTTACATCTGCGTAATTGAAACAAGTCAGTGCTTAAAGGTGCTTAAAGGGACTCCAAAGAGAGGAATAAATTATGCTGTATTAGGTAAATTTCGCTTATGCAATTTTTATACATGCCTATAAAGCCATTCGTAGCTGGACGTGCTGTCAAGTGAATGACTTGTATATGAAAAAACGACTGGTTTCAGTTATCTGGGGCACCATGACAATCACAGTTGATATATGACAAATGATATACGACAGCTGATGATAGTGACAAAGGAGAGAAGTGGCGTTACACTGCAGCCCCACGCGTTGTTTTACCGTAACGCAAATATGGTGAAACTGGCCAAATAATAAATTGCTTGGTCTGGATCGAAACGACGAAGTCGTCCGCATACAGGCTAACTAAAATCGATATATTCTTATCGAATGACTGGAAATTCTTGAGCAGAAGTTACCTTCCTCTCCCGTTCACTCGGGTTCTCTGCGCGACTTATCTGCAGCAGAATCATATCGCGGAACAGTCCTCACTCGCATCGGTATCTCTCCCTCGAGATACATCGCAATTAGTTTTATTATTATTACACCATGAGTACTTTACAGTGTATAAGGGCTCCTCGGGTGCGTATACATTCAATTACTCCTCCCTGCTAATCGGGTCACGTTATGCTCGCGAAAACGCGGTACATACGCCGTCTCCGCTCGGTCGCACACAAAAGTAGCTAGCGCGGGAGCGCAGATCACCGCACGCCGCCGGACAAACTCGAGCGACGCGCAACGCATCGCCGCCGCTTCTTTTTGCCTCGAAATCAAGCGACCCTGAACGGACCCTCAGTACACCGTCAAGCTGCTGCGCTTCCATTAAAGGCCTAAAGTGGTGGTTTCGTTCTTTTTTTATTTTCTTGCGGAGGTACCCGTATATACTGGGTTGGGTTTGTGTAGATCCGCGAAAAAGGAACAGCAACAAGAAGGCTGTCTTTACCGCAAGGCAGAAAGGGATAGAGCGAACTGGAGCGCGCTCTGCAACGAGAATTAGCGTGTTTACCACGGGTTCCTAAAAAGCGGGTACATATAAGCGAGGTAAAAAAAAAAAAAATCTAGGCTACCGTACTCCGTGGAGCTTCGACTTCTCACATATGCACCAGATAGGACCATGACGCTGCGTAAAGGCCACATAAACCCTCATAGCCGTGTGAATCGCAGGCGTATACCTTAAGTATACAGGTTACGAGGAGGAGAAGAAAGCACCTACCGAAACGTTCTCAAAATTTATATGCCATATACGAGGGAAAAAAAAAGAAGTGCAGCGCTACCGAGCCTGTATATGAAGCTGGCGTCAGCTAAATGAGGCCCTGAATTGACAAACCCTTGGAATGTTTCAGAATGGTTTCGGAATAGCATCGAATATCTTAAGCTGAAGGTTTGTATGACACATTTACATAGTTAACACCGAAAAGCAACATGAAGTATACAGAACGGCCGGTCTTCTTCTGGCGTTACATGTAGGAGCTCTCGATAGCCAACGAGAGCCAACGATAGCCGTTGGCTATTGCTATCTCTACTGTTAGCTATCGCTGTTGCCAGTTATTGTTGCCTATTCGATGGCAACATTTCGCGATTCTGGCGTCATGCGCGTTACCCCTTCTCTCTTATCTATGTGTTCACGATAGCCAATGGTATCCGCTGGCTACCGTTAACGTTGGCTATGGCTATGGCCAGCTGTCGTTGCCTTTTTGATCCCAACCATGAGGCATTCTGGCGTCACTGACGTTACCTCACAGCCCTTCTCTCTCAGCTATAATGTTGACTGCGATAAAGGAATTATAAATAAAAGAAAGACAATTCTTATTTATGGCTATAAATCAATGGCTGCTACTAGAGGCCTGCGAGCGGTCACCACGGCCTTGCTAATTCTATCGTTGACCAGTATACGCTGCATGCAGGCGAATCTACCACCGTGTACTGCACAGTTTTACGATGACAGAATGCACGTAAACCATGCGAAAGGAGTGAAGAAGCCACCCGGATGAAAACCGCGTCCTCAATTGAGGACTCAAATGCGTCATTGTATATATACATACAACGTGGAGTAATTTCTCCTCCCAAGAACGAGTGGAGATAGTGATGCGAAAAAGGCGCATTTGTGCAGAGAGAGAGAGATAAAGAAAAACGAAAATCACCACTATTATGCGGGAAGTGACAGTATTGTGCTCCACGAAAGCACTCATTACCGCCACGCATGCAGGTACTGCCGCAAGTTCTGTGACATGCACTGCGCGTTGTGAATTGTCCTCAAAAGAGGCGCGGGCTCGATCCAAAGGATATTTGCACGGGACGGTGTCGAGTTCTAGCGAAAAAAATAGTAAGATGACGGTATATAAAGCGTCGAAAATGGCTGAAAAAAAAGAAAAAGGAAAGAGAACAGAAAAGAAACCTTGAGGAAATGAGACTCCAGGGAGCAACCTCTCATCGTTCCAGCTTCTGAAGCGTGTCTTGTACAGAAGGTCTGCGCGCATACACAGTTTGCTTTCTTTCCCTCTTTCTTTTCGTGTATTCCTCCGTACACCCCGTGGTAGCGAGTCGGCGTTCCACCTTGTTGGCTATGCGGGTAGCCGCTCGTTCCAAATGCACGCATGTAACTTGTGTGTTCGTATACCTACCTTTCGTTCTTTTCTATTCGTTTTCTTCACGTGGATAAAAGTATACTTGACAGCGAAGGTTACGAGAACGAAGTGACGGTGTGCACGGAGCGTAACATCGTTGAGTGGTGCCGAATTAATGCGGGAAACCTAGAACTCTTGCCCGTTTCTTTCTTCTCTCTTTTTTTTTTTCGGATGTGAATGTACGAGGAGATGAAGAGGTACTGGAGAGTGTCGCCGGCGGATCGCCGTTTCTTGGATTTAGACTCCCGAGTCACTCGCGCTTCCATATATGCTACACGTTCTCTTTCAAAAACCGACACGTTTTCTATTGGCGCCCGAAGTTGAAGCGACTGCCTTTGCCCTAGCGTGACGTCAGTGTAGAGGTCCTGCACGTGACGTCGTGGCCGCCGCAAACCTTGGCCTACTCGGCGTTACGGGATATAAAAAGATAAACATGGCCAGCCTTTCCATCGTGTAGTACTCTGAAGTGGGGGAGAGCAAACGGGGGTTGTCGATACTCTAGTGGACATGAAAAGGAAGAAACGGAGCTGGGCAGTCCATGTGATCCGTGGGATAGATAACCGGTGGTCTGCTATAGAGTTACAGAATGGGTTCAAAGAGAAGGGAAGCGTCGTCGAGGACGGAAAAGGCTTCATTAGGTGGTGTGATGAAATTGGGAAACTTGAAGGCACAGGATGGGGTCAGCTAGCCAAAGACATCCGTAACTGGTGATCGTTGAGAGTGACCTTCGTCCTGCAGTTGACATGAATAGGTTGTTCATGATGATGATGACTGCGTAACTGCGTTTGTGACCGCGTTAGCCTCGTCATTGTAATATGAGTGTCGAGGGCCAGTATACTTTAGGGATTCCTTTCGCTCGAATATAGTCCTTCGTTATCATCCATCCACTGTTCACGGCAGATAGATGATAAGACAAACGGCCGGCCGACCCCAGTGACAATATGGGCGGAGCGCCGGCCGCTCGTACCGCTGACGAAGCGTAAAAATAAACAGGTGATGTCTAAAACATGGCGCCTCTGACGTGTTTCCGGCTCAGCAATCGCTTCCAGCGCATGCAGTAACAAAAGCGTGCCATTCGAGATTGGTTTCTGTTAAAAAGAAATTAAAATTAAAATATGGGAGAGTGAGAAACGAAGAAGGAAAGGTAGGGAGGTTAACCAAGGACGTGCTCGGTTGGCTACCCTATACACTTGGGGAGGAGAAAAGGGGAAGAATAGATAAAATTATGGGTTTTTACGTTCTGGATATGAGGCACGCCGTAGTGGGGGACTCCGAAATAGTTTAGACCACCTCGGGGTCTTTAACGTGCACCTAAATCTAAGCACACGGGTGTTCTTGCATTTCGCCCCCATCAAAATGTAGCCGCCGTGGACGAGATTTGATCCCGCGATCTTGTGCTTAGCAGCCTAACACCATAGCCACTATATAAGCAACCACGGCGGGTGTGGCTTTTGTTGCCCAGACAGAGCTGTCTCTGGGGCGTGTATTTTAACACCAGGCAATGGAATCGGAATGGAATCGTTATATTATCCCGTCCCCGGTTGGTATACGCATAGCTGCGGTGTCCTACAACATCAGGTCGCAAGGAGCGTTTCAAGACTGAATCGATAGCTCCAAGGAAAGCTTTCGAAGAATTTTTCTCACCCGCCGTGGTTGCTCAGTGGCTATGGTGTTGGGGTGCTGAGAACGAGGTCGCGGGATCGAATCCCGGCTACGGAGGCCGCATTTCGATGGGGGCGAAATGCGAAAACACCCGTGTACTTAGATTTAGGTGCACGTTAAAGAACCCCAGGTGGTCTAAATTTCCGGAGTCCCCCATTATGGCGTGCCTCATAATCAGATCGTGGTTTTGGCACGTAAAACCCCATAATTTTAAAGAATTTTCTCATAGCATTTCAGCATTTCAGCGCTGATAAAGAACTGTCGCAATCCGCAATTTCATCTCGCAAAGTTGACGGGAGTGGCGGTTTATACAGCCGTCGATCCGAGGTAATCGCTCGGCCACTGATACGTACACTTACCTCAGCCGCGGCGTACAGCTCGGCTTGAATAGAAAGCTATGGATTAGGGGACGCATGCGCAGACCCGCTACGTCTGGGCCTGCGCATGCGCAGTACCATGGCCCTTGGTTCTTGCGTACGCAAGCCGCTTGTATCCCCTAATCTAAAACTCTAATAACGCAGTCGTTATTAGCATGTCCCTATACGCTATATTACCGCGGTCAACTTCTACGACGACCTCGACCTTGTTATCCACGGCCGCCACGCCGGACGGGTCGCAACGCCGTTTCGATCCTTCATCGTGAGCTTTGTAACGAACTAGTATCATTCGAGAGTCTCGCACAGATGAACCCACAAAAGCACGCACGCACGTGCACCCACAGACACCCCCGCACACACAGATACACACACGATATTCACGCACACGCACAAGGAACGCTAACATGGTCTCTCAAGTAGCACACACACACGCACGAGAAAAGAAGTAGTCGCGAATAGCAGGAAATACGCGCGCAGATGACGATAATAAACGAGCGAGCGGCACCCGCGAAGCGTTGTTTCGCAAGGTCGCTTGGCAATTCCAGCAGCGGCGAGCCGAGAAATGCAGGTCGGCATGGAGGAAACAAACGGAGCGCGAGTCCATCGCTCTGCTCGCGCTTCGTGCGTGTACAGAGGAGAGATTAGCTGTTGCGAGGAGCTTCCTCCCTGCCTTTTGTCTTCTGCGAAGCCGCGGGCTGGCATAGGCTGGGCTGTGGTGGTGTCGGCGCTCTCTCTCGCTTCGTTCCTATAGCATATACGCAGAGCGGCATGCGGAGATTATACGGGGCGCGGACCGTTGGCGATGTGCCCGTAATTTCTCCTTATTGGGGCGCGTGCTCGGGATGCTGAGTGTATACAGCGGCCGGACGCCACGGCGGCACACTTAACCCTGTAATGGCCAAACACAGTTCCAGATCACGGAAAAAACTGGAACAACTCGTTCACCTTTACTGGCTGCGGCCATGGAAAGGACGTATGAACGAAAAATAAGATGATAAAGAACAACAAAAAGATATTTGAGTTAAAGCTTAATTCTTGCGTAACTGATTATTTAGTAATTGTTTTGCTAAACTATCCACAAGGGTGGGGGGGGGGGGGCAGTGAACTCTCCCCAGCGTATCAAAAAACGCTACTACACGCCATGCTTTAAGTTTCCCGTACTTGAATCAGAATTTTGAGCTTTCGAAACATCGTAATATATATGATGCACTGGACACTACTGGGTCATTTTAACGTTTTTCGGAAAATATTGCAAGAAACGTTGCTGTAAATGGAAACTGGGGCCGTATATTCTGAAACGATCCACTTCGGCGATAGTGCCGCCTCGGCGACAATACCGCCGTCAGGCGCGCGCTGATTGGTTGGTTGAGCGAAATTGGATGACGTCGTGCTCAAACAACCAATCAGCTCATCAAATTTTGCTAGAACAGCCAATCCGCGCGCGCCGTTGGCCAAGGCGATAGTATCGCCGAAGTGGATCGGTTCAGAATACGGCCCTGGAAGTATTCAGCAACCGCCTCACAAACTGTTTCTTATAGTCTGACTGACTTGGGGAAACTGCATCAACGCTCGTGTTCTTTAGCCTATTGCTGTGGTGGGTGAGGAAATGTTCTCCAGAGACGGCAGGTCGTTGACCTTGAAGAGAAGTTTAAAGGATATAGTCACGCGATGGGCCATGTAATGCTACAATAGGGGCTGGCTTAGGCTGAGAGTCAAGGCCTGCGTACTGTGCTTAATGGTGTCATGCTATTTGGACCGAAATTTCCATTGCCAAGCCTGGGGAGATATTCTGTAAGTGCCTACCTAGTGGACGTGCCCATTTTGACAACTGATTGGCTGGGACATGCATCAGAAGGAGACAGGCGCCTCCAGCCAATCAGCAATTCAGCAGCAAACGAAATGGACTTGCCCACTATAGGTGTCCACTTAGATCACGGTCCTTCTGCAAAAGAGAATATCCCGAGAGCTTCATGCGTACGCGGTGCGCAAAGCCACAAAAGCGCTGCTGCGATTACTGAGATGCGTCAGCCTGTATGACCGCTCCTGGAGAACCGAACGATGAACCCTTCATTCCGTGGTGTGTCGATGCCAGAGTGCAAACGTACCGCCTTCTCAGCCCTTTCCCCAGCGCAGGGTAGCCAACCGGGCTGAGCCTGGTTAACCTCTCTGCCTTTCCCTTATGACTTGACTTTCTCTCTCACAGGCCGTATAGGCTGCGCCCCTAATCTGCATAAAGATTCGGGCAAACAGCAGCTTTAAGCAGTGAGAGAGAGTGACACAACAAAAGAAACGCAGGACAAAGCGCTATCCTCCTGTGGTTCTTTTGCCATGTCCTATGTCGTACTGTTCAAGCAGCTGCTGCTTAAAAAAGATGTACAGCCAACCAAAAAAAAAAAAATGTGGTTGATCCCTCTTATATAGGAATCGGTATAGAACACGAAAGTGAAACGTGTCTTCAATGACATGCGGAGGCACCACATGCTACTTGCTCGAAAGCTACAACGCGCCGCAACCGACTGCGCTTACGAACGCGCATCCAAAGTGCATCCGAAGCGCAAGCGACGCGCGATGCGCCGCTCGGTTAGCACGGTCCCAAACAGTGTCGCCGTCTGGTGGCCTCCGGCGGAAGGCATCACCGGCGGTGCCAGCGTCTCCCATTAGAAACGCCCGGCGGTCGGCACACTAGTAAGTATATTCTAGGCACTATAGTCGTAGTGCTGAGACCACCGAAGCGTTCACTGTCGGTGCGCGTTAGTGTCATAATGCAGTACTTCTCTTTTCTGCTCGTAGGCGGCGGCACCGCCCCGAGCAAGAGCGCGGGTACACGGAGGAGTGTTAGATATATAAGGCGCGTCTGTGTAGCTCTCTGCAAATGCGTTAAAAAATATTACGGACCATGAAATCTGAGAAAAAGTGGAATATCTCCGCAGCCTCACAACGCAGCCTTGTATTTGCGTTTCGGGCCTAGAGTAGAATATGCTAACAACATTGTCGCATACAGTTTTACTGGCTACTGTTACAGGCTGCTCGGGAATTGAACTTTTTCCGAGATCTCGTCGTCCGTAAACTTTTGTGGTTGACTGTACTACCAGCCAGCCCAAATGAAAATTCTGTCAGAAAGATTCAGCTTTTTGAGCGAAGCTTTATAGGCCTACAAGTGTCGGCGGTGGTGGTGGTGGTGGTGGTGTCGCGCTGAAAAGTGGGTCGATCCTGGTGATAATGCAGAAAGGGTCCAAGCTCAATGGCACATACCCCTGTGGGCTCGGGGACCTGTAACGCGCCTTTGAACTACCCTTGTCACACGTTGGACCCAAAGAGACAAAATCACCAACCCTTCCCCTGTCGAGAAAATGGGGATGAGCGACGCTTGTGGCAAGACGACGCTGTCGCAGGCGTTCCGCTTCGTTTGCCCTGAACTCAGGGTCGGCGTCTCTTCGCTGACGTTTGGACTCAACATCGCGCTCCCGTAACTCGGGGTCCGCGACTCTTCGCTGATGTTTCGCCTGTGCTTCGGAAGCCCTCACGCTAGAATCGGCACGCTATAGAATCGGACGACAAGCTTCGCTTACCCCCATTTTCGCGACAGGGGAAGGGCTGGTCATTTTCTTTTTTTTTTCTCAGATACCGCAGTCTGTAAACTTTTGACGACGACTGTATACCTGCCTCTGTCGTCTTATCGTTTGAGACTCGACCGCGGTTCTGACGGGCTTTGGCAGAGAGCGCGGGTCGCCCTCGCTAGAAGGGGGGACGTACACACTTGGTCGCGGCTGTTCCATCCGCGGCCATGCGCGAAGACAGCTTCGTGGTGCGCCCTCTCACTGCCGGCGCTGTAACACGTGGGGGGAAACAACAACGTACATACGTAAGCGTCTTTCTCGCGACGACGAACGCGGCGGGCGTGGAATCTGGGTGACCAGTGCGGTGTTGCTGCGGTCTCTCCTCGCGTGTTGGGCTGCCAGCCAAGCGGAACCGGATCGAATTCCGCGCGTTGATCGGTGAGAAGAAAGAAAGAAAGAAAGAAAGAACGAAAGAACGAAATATGCCGTAGGAGTTCCAGCGGCGACGACGTCGCCTCCGCGCACATAGCAGGAAGGTTACAGGTCCCCGCAGGTTTTTGTAAATGTTCGCATGACTATTGTTTCTGTTTCGCTTGGATCGCTGTTCGTATCTTTACTTTATGTCTTCTTTTTCCAGTTATTTTAAAGCGAAGCCTTTTTTAGCGGAGCCTTTAGTTCTCTGAGCCTCGCTACCTCTCGCCCGCCTCTTTTGCGAATAACGGTCAAACTTAACACTGTATTTCGCGTCGTACTTGTCTCTATAAATACACCTCTCCTCCCCTTTCTTCCCTCGACGACCATCAAACATCGCCTTCGTCATAGCGATATCGCGACGTCGGCGTCTCGAACTTTTCTTTTTTTTTCTGTTTTCAGAAACGGGGTAATGAGCAAGCATAAACATTGCACGGCGTTAAATTTGTGACCCGGCCGTGCAGGTCGTAAACATACACATTGTGTACGTCGCATAAGAAGTCAATGCTGACAATTGTACGCATCGCAACTTGTTTTATAGCATTTAATTAAGAACCGGCTTCACGAAAGCTTCGCTTCAACATGTGCAACATGTGCAACATGTGCGATGAATCCCCGATAATGTATTGATGGTTCGGTAACATTGCTGAGAGCACGACCAGTTCTTGTTCTTGTTTACCTATTTTTTTCTCATTTATTGAATAGGCAGGTGTGTGTCGTGCAATCCCTATATATATATATATATATATATATATATATATATATATATATATACTATACCACGTTATTATTCCTCATGCATGTATAATCCCTTTGTGCCGTTCCGTTGCAATTAGAAAATAAAGGGCAAGTGTCTACATTGTGCGGCTGTGGGCAGCCTATCAATTCGGTACTAGCCACAAAAGCGCCCTGTACGTGCCCTCTGGCCCTCCGCTCTCCGAAATAGTTCCATAGAGCCGCGGTGACGTCACTAGAATGAGGAAACCTAATCGGCTGGCGCATCTACATAAGTTCTCTTTCAGTTTGACAGTGGTGTATTAAAGCGAGCGCAGCCGTCTACCACGACTACCTGCACCCAGCTACCTGGTTATTAAATCTCTCTGTCTCTCTGGTTATTAACTACAGCGGATTCGAGATAAAGTGATAACATTCTTGACTAAGATACCTGGCGGTGGTGAACATCGGAATCTGCGTCGTATAATCGCAGAGGCGATTATTAGCGCCGAAACTTCAATAATTAACAATTGAATTAATGATTTTTGGGGCCGTCTTGCGATTGCAAAATTGATGTCAGCCAGTACTCAAAATTCTTCGCATAAACGCAGGGCATGGTAACTCGCAAAAGAGTGAAAAAGAAAGAAAAAAATCGGGTACGATGGCTTGTTTCGCAAGAACGCGATTATAAAAGCTACAATGTACTATCGACCAAAAAAGTTTACGAACCAAGAGATCTGACAAAAAGCTGAATATGTCCGCAGCCTCAAAACGCAGCCTGGTATTCCCATTTCCAGCCTCTACTAGTATATGCGAACAACATTGTGACGTGCGCTTTTACTGGCTACTTTTAAAGGCTGCTCGGATATGCAGCTTTTTCTGAGATCCCGTGGTCCGTAAACGTTTTTTGTCGATAGTACATAATTGTCCACAGTATTGCCCACTCATAATGGCAACACCTAAATGATGATAAATTCATGATGACTGCAATATTTCTTCGATAATGTCGCGAGAGATGACTGACGTGATGCATTAGGTGGACATCCAGGCGTAAAAAATAAAAATCTACATACTAATAATCTTCATCAGATATATCAGCACAATTAGGTGTTCCCTTTAAGAGTGGACCGGGCTGCATATTGATAAACTATATTATAAAAAACAAATAGATAAGCAGCCGCGAGAATCATGATTCGCAGTCCTTGAATAGAATAATGCAACAGTTCGGACCTCCCATTTTGTGACCGCATGAAAATCGTACGATACCTTTGCTGCTGAGACAAGACACATAATTACGCTCAGTGCTATCCTTCAATACGAACGAACCGAAAGGGAAGTTTCTAGATGCAATTCCAATAAGCTTGACTAACTAGCTACGTCGATATTCATCAATCTCTGAAAGCTACGTTATCGCATTTGGACCATGAATAGGACCATGACTCTGGCTTAAAACTGTGGGACATTCTTACAGACTTATTCCGTGACGAAACGCTGCTTACGTAGTACACTGTGCAACGTAATCACTTCAAACATTTTTACGACCTACGTGCCTTAATGAGACATTATGAGCAGCTTGAGCTTGTCTGCATGTCTGTGGGTTTATGTGCCATTTTTGTGTCTGTATTCGATCATTTTGTGTATTACCTATATTTGAACTTTCACTCTACATCTGAAAATAGCATACCAAGCCGTGAGTAAGCAAACAACTTCAGTTTTCACCAAAGACGGCACTTGTCTACGGATCAGCCAACTACAGGTATTTCGCCCACCTGCGTGATGCTTCTCCACAATAAATAAGGCTTCGTAATCTTGTGTGATCATTACGTGACACAGTAATGCGCTAGCTCTATCGCGTGTACAGAACGTGTCACTTCACCGCGTGCGGCCAGCGCCAGCTTGAAATCGGGTCGAGCTTAATGACCCGTGTAGCCCACAATAGATTCCAGGTAGACGATAAAATTATAAGAACCAACGGCAGAGGTCATAATGCTATGGCCAGACGAAAGGAAAACAAAGCGCGCCGAACAGGCTGACGACACCGGCGGACGTTTGACGGAGAGTGAAACAATAAGGTCGCAGCATTGTCTCAGTAGATCTGTGCAGTGCAGTGGAAACCACAGCCTGTGTCAGGCAGTCGGCGAGCGAACGCAGGTACACGTTTTGTTCCTCTTCCTGACTAAGCAGACGACACCGCAAAAATAAGCAGACGATAACATTGCAAAAATGAGTGAGCTGCGTTGCAGATACCTCGTAAATCATCTGTTGTAAAAAAAGCTTGGAGCAAATAAAGCGAATAAGAAATGTGCACGCTGCACGAACAACCCTCGCCTCACCCTTGACTGGTCCCAGAGTCCTTTGTTACCAAAGAACCACTGGTTGGTATACGCTCTACTAGAAGGTCGTTAAGGACAAAAGCGGTACAGGTGCAGAATTCACAAAGCTTTTCGTTCGAAGAGCCGTTTCCGTTGGCCGTAAATGATATGTCCAAAATCACGATTATCCGGCGTCTGCGCTTGAGAACAGCTCTAGTGTAAACACTTCTTTTTTATTGAATACTGGCCTGGAGCAGCTTAGATTTAGTGACGCTCTCAGAAGCTCTGCTCAAAAGGGGCACTTTTCTGAAACGGTTGTGTACGGCATTTCGTTTCGCTTTATTTTCGAATAACTAATTATGTTGTCTCGGTAATACAGGTTAAAAAGAAGAAGAAAAGGAAGGAAGCTTCGGCATTTCCGCATTAGCAGTCCGAGATGGCGGCCCCGGAAGGCACAACCAGAATCGTCTGCAGACACCAGCGAAACGCGGCACTATTTCCTACTGCGCACGGCAACGGTAACCTCGTTGCACTTCGTGTACAGCCTCCACGACGTTGCACAGTTTCAATGAGACAGAGTGACCCGAGTCTAAAGACAGTAACGTTCTCTGAAGCTCCTTGTAGCTGCAACAGTATATGTTCCGTAATAGCGGCTCTGTGGGAGGAAGGCGGATAGGGGGCAGCGGCCTTATACAAGTGTCCGCATTGTCTTCTGCAGGTGCGTGTGTGTAACGCTCGTCGAACCGTCGCCGAAGCGTATCGAGCTAAAAACAGCGCCGAACTGAAATTGCCCTAGCGGCCCCCTTTCACCGTTACGTTGTCATCCGATCGGCCCGGGCCTACAACGTCGAGGAAAAGGTTAAGCGAGAGGATTTCGGGGCACGATGGACGGATTGGTCACGGGAACAGTAGCCGGCGAAATGTCCGTCTGCAAGTCGAGACAGACTGCAGAAAGCATACGACGGACAGACGGTAAAAATCTGTGTCTACTTTTCGGCGAACACTGAAGGTAGCGTAGTTCAGTGATAAACTGCGCGCAGAAGGCCAGGGAGAGTTAGGGGAGACATAATAGAAGGAAAGCCACCACATATTATAGCCATCGCATGCAGTAAATGCTGACAGTGGTGTTAAATAATACCAGAGTTATAGACTGGTCGCGTCATGTGCTATCAATATGTGATCAAGAATAACCATATATAGTTCGGAAGATATTATTTGTCTTAAGAAATCGCGGAGAAGAAACACCCTGCTTCAAGCTGATTTGCATTAAATGTCTTTAATGCTGTAGATCTCTCCAAGCTATATTTCGAAAGAGGAAAAAAAAACAGCGCATCCCTGACTACTGCAACGTACTTTGTGGCTTGTGTATGCTACACGTGGTAAAAGATGAAATGCAGCGCCATCGTACTGACAGATGTGTGTAGCGAGAAATGGAGAGGTTGATTCATTTGACGGGAACTGGCTACTCGAAAGCTTTAAGCCTACCGCCGCAGTTTGTACCTGTGATTGAGCAAGTGAAGTGTAGAGAAAAACATATGACAGAGGAGTCAACACAACACACACTATCCACTACGCATAGCAGTGAAATTCAGTACATTTGTCTAAGCGAATGCAGTACTAGAGCACTCACGCAACGACTTCAGCTTACGATCACCTACTCACTGCTTAAAACATTATGCCTTATCCCAGACTTCCGTCATCTGTTATCCCATCGCCAAAAATATTCACGCGCGAACTTTCGCAACGAAAGCGTGCGCAAACGGATCATGGCGTCACCTGCCGTAGAAGACGAGGCTTTTTACATTCAGTCTCTCGTCCGCAAAATACGCGTGGACTGCGACTAGCTGAGCGGATTTGACCCAAAACCTTTGTGTACGTGCCTCGCGCTTCCGCGGTATTACGTCACGGCGCACGGTAGGGGAGCCCGCGGTCGTGAATCGATGATGTCACGTCGGGCAGAACGGAAAACCAAGGGGAAATCCCACGCATAAGTCGAGCAGCGCATTCATATATGACACGCGGTGAAGCTGCGACGGTTCTGACTTGGCTGTCCATCACGTGTCCTATATAGCGCGCTTGCATCGTCTGCTGCATCGTCTGCTGTATCGTCTGCTGTATCGTCTGCTGTATCGTCTGTTGGACGAAGACATGTCCCTTTGTCGAAACATTGCCTCCAGTCTGAGAATTCTACTGTTCGGACACTCTTGATCACTTTTGAAGGTCGGTGTTCCATCCTATTTCCAAATTCAATCAATTTCTTTAGGGTCAATGTAGTTCTCAACTCCTATCATTACGCTGGCGAACTCAGTCTTCCCTGCTGAATGTAGGTTGCAAGGCCCGCAGTTTAAGAAACAAACAAACAAACGAACGAACAAGCAAATAAACAAACGGACAAACAAGCACACTCCTGGGAAGCAAATTGGTACCGAATTTCAGTCAGTAAAGGAAGCGGAAGTGACGGGATTACGTAGTTCCGACCCCGATTCCGAGGTAAATAGTGCGGCTTCGAAAACCGTCGGAGGCAGGCGTATGCAACAGAGGACCGGTCCGGACTCCGGAATCGAATACGCTCAAGGGCTTACGCACAATAATGGCTGGGCGGAGCTAACAATTACGACGACTCGTGCGCAGAGAGGAGTCTCGAAAACGACCGCACACGGGCATCTTGTTCACGCTTATTCTTAAGAAAAATAAAACTCCTAGAGGAGTTAAGAGAAGTGGGACACGAGCCTTGTCTAAAAGTAGGCCTCCGGGCGTCTCGTGGTGGAAAATTCGTGGTATTCATGCAAGATCTCCAAACACTGTGCCGCTAATACCGTGCAGCAACGTTGAAGCAATAGAGCGTGCGAAAATGCGACTACTGTTCCACGCAAGAAGGTAGGGTTGAATATCGGCAGTGTTTTTGTGCTCGACTTTCATTACAAATCCATCCGGTCACTGATGCCAAATCTATAGAGCACACAGAGATGTTCACTCGTTGGCACAAGAAAGTAGTGCCGAAGTTCAGCAATGGTTTTGGGCTCAACGTTCATTAAAGTTCCAACCATCACTGATACCAAATCTATAGAGCACGCAGATATGTTCACTGTTTCGCACAAGAAAGTAGGGACGAATTTCAGCAATGTTTTGGGGTCGACGTTCATTACAATTCCGACCGGTCACTGATGCCAAATCTATGGAGCACGCAGTTCGCTCATTCGCACAGGAAAGTAGTGCCAAATTTCAGCAGTGATCTTGTGCTCGACGTTCATTACAGTTCCATCCGGTCACTAATGTCAAATCTATAGAGCGTGCAGAGATGTTCCCTGTATTGCGCAAGAAAGTAGTGCCGAATTTCAACAGTGATCTTGTGCTCGACGTTCATTATAGTTCCATCCGGTCACTGATGCCAAATTTATAGAGCGTGTAGAGATATTCCCTGTATTGCACAAGAAAGTAGTACCGAATTCCAGCAGTAATCTTGTACTCGACGTTCATTACAGGTCCAAACGGTCATCATTCTAAATCAATTTACTTCTTCTTTCTGGGGTTTTATGTGCCAAAACCAGTTATAGATTATGAGGCACGTCGTAGTGGAGGACTCCTGATTAATTTTGACCACCTGGGGTTCTTTAACGTGCACTACAACGCCAGCAGACGGGCACTACAACGCCAGCAGACGGGCGTTTTTGCATTTCGCTTCCATCGAAATGCAGCCGCCGCGGCCGGGATTCGATCCCGCAATTTGTAAATCAATTTAGTGTGCAGAGATGCTCACTGTATTGTACAAGAAAGTAGTACCGAATTTCAGCAGTAATCTTGTGCTCGACGTTCATTACAGTTCCATCCGGTCACTGATAGCAAATCTATAGAGCGTGCAGAGATGTTCACTGTGTTGTACAAGAAAGTAGTGCCAAATTTCAGCAGTAATATCGTGTTCGACGTTGATTACAGTTCCATCCGGTAACTGATGCCAAATTTATAAAACGTGCAGAGATATTCCCTGTATTGCACAAGAAAGTAGTGCCGAATTCCAGCAGTAATCTTGTACTCGACGTTCATTACAGATCCAACCGGTCAGTCATACTAAATCAATAGAGTGTGCAGAGATGTTCACTGTATTGTACAAGAAAGTAGTGCCGAATTTCAGCAGTAATCTTATGCTCGACATTCATTACAGTTCCATCCGGTCACGGATGCCAAATCTATATATTGGACAAGAAAGTAGTGCAGAATTTCAACAGTGATCTTGTGCTCGACGTTCATTACAGTTCCATCCGGTCACTGAGGCCAAATTTATAGAGCGTGCAGAGATGTTCCTTGTATTGCACAAGAAAGTAGTGCCGAATTTCAGCAGTGATCTTGTGCTCGACGTTCATTACAGTTACATCCAGTCACTGATTCCAAATCTATAGAGCGTACAGAGATGTTCACTATATTGCACAAGAAAGTAGTGCCGAATTTCAGCAGTAATCTTGTGCTCGACCTTCATTACAGTTCAAACCGGTCACTGATTCCGAATCTGTAGAGCATGCAGATATGTTCACTGTATTGTACAAGAACGCAGTGCCGAAATTTAGCAGTGCTTTTGTGCTCAACGTTCATTGCAGCTCCAACGGGTTACTAATGCCAAATTTATAAAGCGTGCAAAGATGTTCACTGTTTCGCATATGAAAGCAGTGCCGAATATCGACAGTGCTTTGGACTTGACGTTAGCTACAGCTCCAACAAGCCACTGATGCTCCGTAACTATATAAATGTAATCCTTCAAGCACAAAGAAACGTCATTTTAAAGAGATGGCATTGTATGTGCACTTCATCCACCTTGTAGGTATCCGTCGTCTGACGTAAAATATGAGGCGAGGGAAGAATGCGAGAAACTGACACGTGACGCATGCGCCAGACTTTTTTCGAAGAGCGACTTTGGCACAAGAGAAACCTGTTTGTGATCGTGGCATAATGGTTTGAGCATTTGGCGGCTGGGCTGGAAGACAGAGGTTCGAACCCGCCATTGGCCAAATTATAATATATAGCATAGCATTTATGGCATTATAGGCGGACTTCAACCACAATGGAGGTATTTAACAGAAAACTCGAGCTGTGTTGAGCGTACTTGAGCGTGTCGCAGTACACGAAATGACAAGTTTATAAGAAATACGATGTATAGAACTGTTACTTTTAGGATGATTGTGTGTAAGGCTGCCTGTGGCGCGCGAAGCTCTCGAGACGTCACAATCATCGCATTCTAATTAGGTATGCTATCACGTACATAGAAGGTTAGCGGGGCTAACTTGTGGCCTAATCTTTTTTTTTTTTTTTTTTGCATCCGTACAACTACTTCCTGAAGCTTTCCGTTCATGTGCGGAACAAGTGTCACGCTACGTATCGGAGTTGATCGTCTACTCGACGTTTATGAATTGGGAATGACAGCGCTAAGTGTCAGTACGGACGAGAATTAAGCAGTGAATCCGTTCCATATTTCCATTCTCTCGCTCCATGTTATCACACGCATGACATAGCGCAGTTTTTTTACATTTGCGTCGGGATTGAATGGAATCAAAATTCGCGTCACGCGACCCGATGAGCCACGTGCTTGATATTATCGAAAGTAGACAGCGTCTTAGGCGGACGCGCTTAAGAAATGATCTGAATTGAATAGAACCGAATTTCACGCCGCACACGTTGCAGCATCTTCTACTCAAAATCAATATCGGGAAGCAGATAGACAACACACACCCATACATGCGGAGGAACACTGTGTGGTCTCACACTTGTCTTGATGTTAGCTGTATAGCTCACACAAATAATGCACACGTTTGGTTAGAACGTGAGTCGCGAACTTCAGGTCAGAGTGCAGCAAACGACCGTCGTTACTGGAAGAAATGGACCGAGTTAAACGTCACTGGAATTTCTCACCACTCGTCTTACAGCACCGTCTGTTTCTTAATTTCGGGAGCAGACGACAGACATGACCATGCACGTACGCTGCGGACGAACGCAATGTGCCGTCACAGGTCTGGCCTCTTCAGTACCCGATGTGCACGAGCTGCTCAGCTTGCACGACGATGCACGCATTTGCTTAGAACGTCAGCGCACGTATCGCGTGTCGTGCGGGCCGCGTTTCCGCTTTCCCGCCAAAACCAAAGCCGGATTCACGGCGTGGTCGCCGTGTAGCCTTTAGGAAGCGGCAATTACGGCTCCGCCACTCGTCATTAGGGCCACTCAATGCGCGTGCGCATGCCCCGTTTCCTAAAGCGCCCGCTTGCCGCAACGAGGCCGCAGGGGACGGAAAGACGCACGATTAGGCCTTTGCTTTGTTAGGCCTAAAGAATGAAAGAAAATGAGGAATGACACGTCTGCTTTTTCTTCATTAGGGCTACAACCTGAAAGAGAGAGAAACAAACAGAAATGACACGTACGTCTGCTCGGGAAGGTTGCAGAAGTCGAAACATAAGAAAGAGGTATATACGGCTTTTTTCTTGGAAGGGCGTCGTTCGTGCTAGCAAAGCCAATGTTTGTATATACGGCAGTGCTCGTAGTTCTAACACCGCCTTGACGTCAACGCCGGGAATTACGAAAAGCGTCTCTCCAGAAAATATGTGGGACAAATGGAGCTCCGGCTAGGCAATACGCTTTCCGACAGTGGGTATCCGTCAGGAAAGAACCCCTCTGCACCAACAAGCAAACAAGGCTGTTAAGGAAACGGGAACGTGCTTTGGCGACTAGTAATAGACGCGACACATATAATCGCGCAGCTGGGAACAGAAACACGGTTATTAGAACAACTAAGTTTCGGACGGTGTTGTGTAGAACCAAGCAGGGATAAAGGAAAGAAAAATCATATTTGGTTGTGCTATAGCTTCGGAATGGCAGTGTTGCGAAGCGGGGACATGTAGTAGTATAGTTCCCTCCAATCTGGGTCGTCTAAACCAACCGTCCTAATTCCGGACTCCTACTTCTCTAAGGTCCCGTTGCACTGCGAGGTATTCGTAGAACTAGGCGGACTTGGAGGGCTGCTGCAGATAGTAGGTAAACTGTAGAGCTGTCAATTTATTAATGATATCTAGCGTCTAGCTTCCTTCCCTTGAAGCCGACAGTTGTGCCTGAGCCCTTAACGAAGACAACTTCGCTTTTGGAATCATGGCCTCAAGACTCAGGCTAGCCTTGTTCGACGACTGTTGATAAAAAACATCCAGGCAGACCCAACCTTCGGTTGTATACCTTCGTTAGGCGATAGCTTGCGCATTACGAGAGACGCGCTGCAAATTACAGTCACGAATATGCCCCCCAGTCACCGGGGTTGACCACGCATAGAAATCAATACTTTATTCAGCCTTAAGCCATGTTCGATCACAATACACAATGTGCTTGACTTTGTGGAAACGCGCCACAGCTACACAGTATACGATGAGATACGCGCAGCGAATTTCGCGGACGAACTAGTCTCGTCACTTATTTCTTCGTCATCGGATAGAAGATGCGAGTGTAACAAATTAGTTCACAGTCGAACGCCGCTACAACTAACCTACAGCGAAATGAACCTGCACAACGAAGGATTCATTATATTCCGGCTGAATTTTTATCTTTCACATGCACTGTGAACGCTTCTACAACGAAGACCTATACAACGAATCTGCCTGTACAACGAAGTCAGTTTAGGCGTACCCGACCACTAGTTTGTTGCCTTACAACGAACGCCACCTAGGTGCTCTGCGCTAGTGCTATCGACAGCACTAGCGACGCACTTGATGGTTCCGATCTCCTGCTGCACTGCTCCACGAATCGCTCAACTCGTGCGCTGCTTGTCGTATAGCACATCAGCGGGTGCGACGGCTGACGAATACGTCGAAATTGATGACGACGTGATGACGTAATCGCAACTGATGACCGATGATGTCTTCAAAGCCAGCTAGGGTGGAAACTGCGCGAATTGTCAACGAAGGAAACAGTGTTGAAGATCTAAACGAGCCAAGGATTTCGGCGACAAGGGAGACGATAGCGGTATTTGGCGACATGCAGCTTTACTTTGCGTTTTAGTTCTTGTGTTTCGCTGCGAAGCATGCGGTGAGTCCGGCGCTGTAAGGTTGGCTGCAGTCGCGCATTCTGTCAGACAAACTGCGCACAAAAAATAGTAACTTATTTCAGTATGTCTATCTTGAATTCATGTTAAATAGAGGTTTTCTTTTGTTGAATGTGCTTAGCCTGCTCTAGTGTGAGCGGTACGGTGCGCGACCTTTACAACGAAGTGACCTGCATAACGAAGAATTTTATAATTCCTGAGCACATTGTTGTAGAGGCATTTGACTGAATCGGACTAAGCGGCGAAATCGTTTGAAGCCAGGGGCACGAGGTTTAGGCAAGTCCACGTGCTGTCCATGGGCGCTACATAAGACGTTGTCAAATGCCGCCATGTTGGCGTTTTGAGGCAATCAGAGAGGGCATAGCCACAGATTAACAGCCGAGAAGATGGCAGATTCGACAATATGGCGGAATTTGACAGCTTTCGGAATAGCACCCAATCATTCCCAAACTGACTAAACCAGCATACGTGAAGCTCATGTACGTGAAGCTCCCGCTCAATAGCGCAGAGAGTAGTAACTTTTTTGTTGGAACAAAGATATATATACATACGTGTGTGTGTGCGCGTGTTGTAAAGGGAACGGTTCTTCCGAGTGTGCTTCGTCGCCGACCTCGATGGCGGCATGCATATTGCTCACCGCTCGTCGCGTCACTCGGCGTATTGCGTAATGCGAGAGACCACGTGCCGGGAGATCCCGGGAGGGCCGGTGATGAGGGAACACCGTGCGCTCAATCCAGGTCAGCCCCCCCCCCCCCCCCGCCCCCTCCGAGTAGTGGGCGTGGGGGCCAATTTTGGAGCGGTTTGTTATGCGAGCGCGCAATATGACGTCTCCATTACGGTTCGTGTGTGTACACGATGTACCGGCTCGTGTGTTCTTTCAGCGGATGGGTCGACCCGGTTAGCGATTACGCGGTGGCTCCATGTACGAAGTTCTTTCTTTCTTTACTTTGAACTTTTGTTATGTCGTTTTCGGCCGAGTCCCGTCTGACGTGTTCCACGCAAAGGCCGCAGAGTTGCTCGCGGCGTAAGGTTGCGCGAAATTGATATGGTCGGCAGCGCCGAAACTGCGCTAGGCCCTCCCGCGACCAGTTATCGCGGAGAGGCTGTGATTACAGGTAATTAAGCTAACGCGATTAACTACAGAGGGCACGCGTGTAACTGCTGGTGAGAGCACTGCTTGAATTCGTACACAAGTCGTACAGCGCACACATAATACGCACTATAGATTATGCCTTAAGGCAACTCCTCTTCGCAAGAGAAACTGCTGCTCGCAGGTATCGCACATCCACAGATACACATTCGTACATACATGCATGCATGCATGCATGCATGCATGCATGCATACATACATACATACATACATACATACATACATACATACATACATACATATATACGTACATACATATATACATACATACATACATACGTACATACATATATACGTACATACATATATATATATATATATATATATATATATATATTTGTATATATATATATTGTATAAATATGTATATATTTGCATGCATATGCATGCATGCATACATACATACATACATACATACATACATACATACATACATACATACATACATACATACATACATACGTATGTATGTATGTACGTACGTATGTACGTATGTACGTACATACATGACGTTACTCTTTAAGTTACCCAATTTTTTGATAACTTAGATGCGAGATGGATTGAGATAGATGGTGACTCTGTACGTTGCTTGGGTAACAACGCGAATGCAGGACCTGGACAAAGTATCACGCGACGAAGAGTTGCCAGTCAAGCATAAATGTTGGTTCCTAACAGCGCAAACAAGACACGGACAAGAACGGAAGAAACAACGGGACAGGCGCTGAACTCGCAACTCCAGAAATTCATTGAAAACAAAACAATTTCATAAACACAATTAATTCACTAGAATTCTGCGAACGCGATACAAAAACGGGAACAAGCGTGATGCCATTCGCGGGCGCATGCTCGTTTGGAAATGGTCGTTTATGCACTGCGGCAGAACGCCGTGCTATTATATCATCGTGATCATCATCATCATCATCATCATCATCATCATCATCATCATCATCATCATCATCATCATCGTTTAACTCCACTGCACGAAAAGGCCCGTTGTGCCAGACATTTTTAGTTATCTCCCTCCTATGACAGCCCACTCCAATATCATCATCACTGTCTTTAAAGCGAAAAAAAAAACTGAAACAGTTCACACCGATAAAGTATTCTTTCAAATGTATATTTTCAGTGAATTTAGCTGTAAGCGGTTGACTACTCGAAGAGAAATGGAAGGTCAAAGTTCGAATTTCTATGAAGTATCGCGGCGAAACACGAGAAAAGCTACGTCAGTATGACGTCACGGATTTCGAAGTAATTCTTTTCGCAATTGAAGCGGTGTGGTTTTAGTTAAGGTTCTCGAAGCTCGCTAAATTAAGTCACGGTATTCTCTTTTTCTTAGAATGCAGTGTAGTCAACCTTTAACAGTAAGAGATTTGGAGGATCCCAGCCAACACCACCAAAATCTGTGACATCACGGTGAGCTTGAGCGGGAGCTTCCAGGTGGCGTCGCCACAGGTCCTTCGTTTTCGCGTCTTTTCTGGGTAATTACGAAGCCTCTCCTGACGGCTAGAGTGGCTGTTTTAGAATTGCAGCAGGACTGTTTACTAATGCAGCTTTAAATGAACTTTTCGCTTCAATCTCCCTTTAAAGTTCTGTAGCCTGCGTATCAGGCACGAACATTTACGGCGCTATCGCAAACAAAAGAAAAATGTATAGGGGATTTAAGGGTAAGCGCAAGAGAAATGAAGCGTTAGAATTACGTCGGACCTCTTTGATGCGCTGGATCTATGATTTAAACTGCGGTCGCCGCATTGCAAAGTGAGGGTCAGGAGCTCACTCGACTGATGTCCTGCCTTTTCGAAGAGCCAAATGTATATATATATATATATATATATATATATATATATATATATATATATATATATATATATATATATATATATACGTACACACTGAAACGCTCTTTAAGTTCTCCCATTCCATCTCTACCTCTACCACGTGACCGGCTCCCCACACGTCACACATATACACGTTTCCACTTGGAAACTCCTAATGCTAACGCATTAGAAAAAAAACATGGGGGGGGGGGGGGGGGGGGGGGGCGAAAAACGATTTCGCAACAGGTACGCAAGGTGAACACCGCAAGAACATTGCTGACTACCTTCTCGTTACTTATAACACTCAATGCTGAAACAGAGCCAGGATCCGCGAGGAAAAAGAAGAGACGAAGAAAGAAACAAAGAAATGACAGCTTGGATGATTGAAGACATCAATGACGGAGCGATGAACGACCGAATAATGATCTGACAGGCCGTGTTTTAGGGGGCTCGTTAAGGAACGCCAGGTGGTCAAAATTAATCCGCTGCCCTCCAATGCGTCGTTTCTCATAGCCCTCAGCGTTGCCTTAGGGCGTTAAACCCCACGAATCAATCAAACAACCTGAGAAGCAATGAAGCCTGTGTCACGTTGGAACTAACCAATAGCTAGTTAATTTCCATATAATATACACATGACATAATAGCTATGTTATAATGCGCCTATAAGTTGTGTTCCAATTATGGCCAGCATCGTAGGGCAATCTAGGAGACGGCTTCGATCCCAAGCAATGGAGCGCATCTGGAACGATCTGGAAGACGTCTCTGCGACGTGACACTACGTCGCGCGGACAATAAAAGAAGCTGAGAAAAGCACGTATTATCACTGTATTTTATCGCTTTGCGTGTGTGAAGCTATGAAAGACACAACGCCTGTTACATTAGGCGCATGGGAAAGCGCGTCTACATTTTCCCGCGAGCAGACGACCTTCTTGCCGAGTTTCCAGCTGCCATCAAGCTGCCAGCCGCCATCTTGTTGGGACAGGGAAAGCAGCCTGCATCGTTTTTGATTCCGATGCTGTCTTCGCGAAGCTCTCTATTTTGCCGGCTTCGTCAGAATTGGAACGAGACTTCAGATAGCTGCTGTCCGCTTAGCTTTCTATTAAGCCGTCTACGGCGAGTATTGGAACACAGTCAGAGAAATCAGGATAAGCGAAAGGCAGTGCGGTTAGCGAGGGCTGAGCCCGGTTGCCTACCCTGCGCTGGGGGAACTGGAAATGGGAGAGAAAGATTAAGGCGAGAAAGTCAAAATAATCGGATGACTAATCGATAAAAGTTCATTTCCATATTATATCCCGATAACAGCCAAACATATGCAAACAAGACAAGGTTTACGGCAAGATGGAGAGACAGCGATCAACAAAGGCCGAACCAAATAAGCTTCTGTCTCGACTCAGCGTTTCTTCATGGGCACACTTGTCTTAGGGCAGAAACTGGCACCTGACAGTTGTCGCCCTGACGAAGACAAGTAACCTTGTCGGAACGTTGACTCCAGGCACAATCTTGCATTGCTCGGCCACTTATGATACGATATGCAGCCTAACGGCTCTACAACGAACGCTTTTAGAACCGAACGACCTGTACAACAAAGAATTCCGTACGCCCCGGCTGAGTTCCTATATTTCGTGTGTATTCCGAACGCCTCTACACCGAAGACCACTACAACGAATTTTCCGGCACAACGAATGAATTTATGCACCCCCAACGACTGATAAATTGCTTTACAACGAACACATTTAGCGGCGCCGTCACTTCCCAGGATCCTTAGCCACAACTGAGATTAGGCTGCTTAACTGGGACCAGTACGGTGCGCAATCTTTACAACGAAGTGACCTGCATAACGAATGATATTGGAGGTTCTAAGCAATTCATTGTAAAGGCATGCGACTATTCAAGCAATATATCGACAAAAGAAGGTAAGAAACGAAAATGTTTAAATGAGGAGTGAAGAAAAAAAAAAACACACACCAGAACGAGAGGTAATTAGAGACATACCTTAAGCTTTTACTTCAATTGGCGAACTCACAACTGTGCGTACGAGATCGACTATAAAGAACGAGCGAGCGTGGGTAAAAGGAAACGCAGACACCGACGGCTATCGGTAAATCACCCCTGTCTCTTTCACGTGGAAAATACTGTGTCCCGGTGTCAGCGGGAAACCCAATTCTATTTTTTTTCCAGCGGGTACACGAGGAAACATTTCCTGCACAAATTCTAGGCTTTTCCTGGGAGGATTCGATGCACCCCACGCCATTTAGTATCCCACATCTGTTCACGGTATACATTGCACATCTGACTGTAGAAAAGCAGTCAACATAAGATAACCACTTCACACACACACACACACACACACACACACACACACACACCACACACACACACACACACACACACACACACACACACACACACCACACACACACACACACACACACACACACACACACACACACACACACACACACACACACACACACACACACACACACATATTATATATATATATATATATATATACTTGTGCTAATCCATGCGGCTGACTATTTCGCCTACCTAGAAAGGTTTCCGCATGATTTCAGTCGCAGCAGTGAAAGTGCGGTAGCTAGGTGAACGGTTTAAGCGGCAAGGTTCATTGACCCTGATCTAAGCGCGTAATCCGACCCGATCTTAGAACCGACGGCGGGAGAAGGTCAAGTAATGACCGGAGTAAGCATTCGCGTTGCACCCGCTCAACAGCTACATCATTGTGCTTGTCGTTGGACAAAACATTGCGTCTTATTTCCCGCATTAAAGCCTACTTGAAGCCGTTGAAGTCCGCATCTATCATTAGCTAAGGCAAAAAAAAATATCGTACAATAATAAAAATTGTAGTCAAAGGAAATGTATTCGCTTTCTTTTAATGTTTCAATTCCCAAAAACTGATAAGCAAATTCTAAATACCAGTTTGCTTTAAACTTAACATGAAGAGATGAAGCAAACTTCCGCGCGGTTGTAGCAAGTGACGTACCTCTCAGACATTGGACGTTAAGTTGACCACAAATGATTACGGAGCACTGCTTTTACGAAATATGTGAATTTCTCCTCTGCTAAGGAGTGGCGCTTCTAATGCAACGAATCACCCTGTAGGTCGTGAAAGCTACTACAGAATGAAAACCTGAATACAAGGCTACGTGCTCAGACTTCACGTAAGTTCATCATTTCCGCAAATCCTGTGTCCTATAAACTTTTGCGGTCGACCGTAACTAATAGAGAAACCTCGCTAGTGAGCTCATTAAGACGCATGTATATCGAAAAGGGTGTTGCAGTGTTAAAATCTGAGATGGCTTCAAGGTAACAAATCAATTTGAATGATTTGATCGAGTGGCCGGCATTAAAAGAAGATCGTTCAATGCCAAACCAAACGGCTTGAGACTGTCGCCATTGATGCCTACACCGTTTCACACGGCATACGTATTGAGCTGCTTTAAGAAGCACAAGAAAAATGAGTGTTATATACACCGATAACAAAAACACAAAAACAGTTTTACGTTTCTTCGATCGTTCCTACAAGGCGTAAATTGAGGACGTCCAATTCAGCTGCGGCCAGAGGCGGAGTACAATGCGAGAAACGAGACAAACAGCGAAATACTGCTGTCACAAGACTAAAGGGGGTAAGGACGGCGATGTACCTACTTACCGCTCACACGGTTGCGGTTGAGAGCGCAGCGAAGCGACGTCCGATGCTCCCAGTGATTGATCAGGTCCCCAGTCGACGCGTAAAAAAATAATGCGAAGAAGAAAATAGCTCGGCTTTCCCACGGCACAAAAACAATCCAAGCGTCTATGTAGCACGGGGCTTCGGTATGGGAAGCGAAGATGGAAAACGGCGCAGACGAAACTGACGTCTGCTAGCAGACGACACCGACAGCTGCGAGCAGACGAAACCGACGTGGACCGCAGGCGAAAGTGGCAGAGATCGACGGCAATGCCGTGTAGACTACACACACGCACAAACACACAAAAAGCTGGCAGGCTCTCCCGGACGACGGAACAACAACCACTGCGTGTGTCCCCGTGTGTGTGTGGGCTTCCAACGTTGCAGTTTTAGGCAACGTCTACAGATGCTGTGGGCGTCGAGAAGAACTGCTCGAAAGCGAAAACGTAAGCGCGATACCGCTGACTGGTTAACACTTGACTGTCTGCAAGCGCTCCGTCAGCGTTTGACCACCGACGAAGAAAGTTCTACCCGGTGCAGACGGAACAAAACGGGTTTCAAATATCTAACACCGGCCACACACTGTTTCGACACTCAAACGCCACTGCACGTCATCTGCGTCCAGGATGGAGTTTGGCACCACAAGGTGCTACGTCGACGACCGGAAGAGTCGACACAGGTGAGTTGAAGCTTCGACCGAGTTAAGAACACACGTTGGTCACAACAGGTGGTCGTCGCAGACGGCGGTGAAAAGTTTTACTGATGGCAAACGCTGTAACGGACTCATCCATCGCTGCGTCAGGCCATGCTCGGTGATCACCAACCGATTGAAGCACCAAAGATTAGCGTTAAACTAAACGCCACACTAAGGTAGAAGTTGGTCGGCCTTGACAGCCGTAGAATTCCCAACGACTGCGGTGTCATGCAGACACACTTTCGACGACGGTGCGAGCTTGAATGAGCGCAGCGGACATATCCTCCGCGACCCTCCCGAGCGCGGACAGTCTGACAGCAGCACGCCGGCGCGGAGATCTGCCGGCGACACACCGTCTTCCGTGCGTTTCGGAGTGCTCTCGCGTCGACGACCGGTGCGGTTGGGTTCGCTGTCGCGTTTGACTAGCGCAGCCCGTGTGGGCCGCTGCTCCAGCGCCTTTCCGGACGGAGAAAGGGCGGCAGCGGCGGCGCAGGGAAAGAGCTGCCGCGAAGCGCCCACTCCTTTCCAACTGGAAAACTGGGAGAGCTTCGTCGGCCGCGTTGGCGAGAGAGGCGCGAAAACACCCTCCCAACCTGCTCGTCTCGCCTTCTCTCTCGTGAGCGCGTGTGTGCGTGCGTGTGTGTGTGGCTTCGTCAACCTTTTGTGGTTTCGTCCGTTTAGTCCTTTTTACTTCTTTTCCCGACGATTTACCTTCTCTTGCGCGTCGCTCGCGGTCGTCTGCGTCGCAAGAATTGTGTCTCGATATTTGCCCTCCTCCGCCCGCTGCTTTTGCTGCGTGCTTTATACCACTTTCCTCTCTTCAACTTAAACGGTGCATTATCCTGGGAGCACCGTATACCGACTCGGGAGGAACGATTTCATGATTTTGATTTCGCAGTGCTCCGCTGTATACACCTGTAGTATAGGAGCAGCTGAGGTAGTCTGCTTTTATAGAAAACAGACTTGCTCAACGATTTCCAGTCCAGCAGAGCGCAACTGAACTTTCGTTATTGCCCATCTGAACCATAAATTCTTATTGCCCTGTGGCAAAATTTTTAGAAGGCAGGTGGGAAAAAAGTTGACTCCTAGAGAAAGGTGTCGGGAGTTGCTCTGCAGAAATTTGTGATGAACCACCAGCTAAGTTTGCATGCATGTACATTGCCTGCTCATCCGCAGTGAGAGGTCAATGCAGAGCAACGCTGTTTTGCTTACCGCAGGCTTCGGTGCGCAAACAGTTGATGTCGTTGGTAAGCTCGTCATTGACCCGTGGCGACTTCAGGGATAACAGAGCAGCCCGTGAGTCTGCAAAGATGACCATGGATGTGTAGAGACTGTGAGCGTCACCGTTGAAACGGGGCGGTGGGTGGCGCCATCAAGCTCTTGTTCTTATTTTGCCCTAATGTCGTACCTATCTTTAAAAAAAAAAACACCAATAATTCCCAGCATCAAACTTTCTGAATCACTTTGAGAACTTGGTTTTTGTACGCCTCCGTTGTTTGTGGTCTCCTTACTTTTCTGCCACCAAACGATCCAATCACCTTTTACTAATCTCTATTGCGGACATGTTTACTTTAAGCATGAACCCAAGGGCTTCAAGGAGGCCAGCGGAGCCTAAACCGAAAGCTGGGTCGGTGTCTTCACATTCTAATGAAACATGTTCCATCGTAGCCCTTCGCTAAGCTTCGCGAAAATAGAGACACCTGGAGGGGGGGGGGGGGGGGGCTATTCTGTAGGTGTCCACCTAGTTGACATGTCCATTTCGTCTGCTGCATAAGTGCTGATTGGTTGGGGGCACCTGTCTCCTTCTGACGCGTACCCAGCCCAGCCAATCACAACTTCAGCAAGCAGACGAAATGGCCATGTCCATTGGGGAAATTGGCAGATGAAACAGTTCTCACAGAGCCGTCAGTGTAGATGTGACCGCGTTGCAGCGCATTTAAGGTACCTTAGTGCTGGCAGGGACAATGTTGTTTTGCCTGGCACGGTCGTATTGATAGATCCGGCAGATATCTTCTAAGGCGGCAGTAAAGGCCCAGGAGGGTAGTGAGGCGGGAGCAGGTCGAGTACTTTGCAAATATATGCGTCAGCATGACGGTGTTTGGGGACTCCGGCAGCAAATCGTACACGAGCTCGACTTAATTCCTGCATTTGCAGGATTGACAGTGAAACGCGCCGGCTCTCTGCCAGTGGGCCCGTTGTAGAGGTGTTGTCCTTCGGAGAGCCAATACACATCGTTCTTGCTTCCTTGCTTTCCAGCTTATTCACGTGTGTTCTGGAGTTTCCATGCAGGACAGAAAGGCTTTATTGAAGAAGACATTCGCAGAGTGCTGTATTTAATTCAAGGATGTACTCAACAGAGTACCCGTCAGCATTGCTGTAAAGTATGCCGAAGAGATGAGCGAAAGAGGCAAGCTTCTCCTTTAGACGTCGTACATGTGGCGACCGTGTCAGCTGTCTGTCAAAGAGTGACGCCCACGAACGTGTGACTAGCAGTGCTTGAAGGAGCTAAAACAACTGCATCAAAACTGCATAAGATAATGATGGTTTGCAAGAGTTGAATTCTGGGGTCTTACGTTCTAAAACCACGCTATGATAATGAGGTATACCGTAGTGGACGACTTCAGATTAACTTCGACCACATGGAGTTATTTAACGTACAGCCAATGCACGCACACGGGTGATTTTTTTTTTTAATTTAGCCCCCATCGAAATGCGGTCGCCGCGGCCGGGATTCGACCCCGCGCCATCGGACGTATAGCAGCGCAACGTCATTGCCACTTCAACCACCATGGCGGGTAATGAGTGTTTGCTTTAACGCATGTGTACTCAGAAGCGCTTGCAAAACTATGCAACAAGCGCGTTTTTAGCTCCGTACTTTAACTTCGAACTATAAGCTTGTGCCACGCCCTAACTGCAACATCTACCTGACGTGTAGCATCCCCGACATTGCACAGTTTTAGCGAGCGCATTATAGGCGGGCCTTCCTTCGCGTACCACTCCAGTCTCACCTTCTCTCTCTCTCTACTCCAGCCTTTCATTTTTTTTTTGTAATTTTTTTTTCGTCTTTCGTCGCTCTTACCTCACTTTTGATACTTGCGCGGCTTGACTTGACTCGACTCGCGACGCGCGCGTTTTGTGTCGGCGGAGCTTTCTCGGGGTCACCGTCGCTTTCGCGTGCGCCCGTCTCTATCTCTCTCTCTCTCTCTCTCTCTCTCGAGAAGCGCGACACCCCGAGACTCGCCCTGAGCGCTCTGCTCCAGAAACCAGACTGTTTTCTTGTGTTTGTTTTTGTGTTTTTAAAATACATAAACTCGTTTTCTTCTATACGTCTTTCCAGCCCATGTCATTCGTGAACCGACCTCAAGGGGGTGAAACCTGTCGTCGGCGCCGCCGTTGTGTATACTAAAAATTGGAGGCGACTTACAAAGAAGGAGGTCTCGGTTATTGGAAGCTTTAATGAACTGCTCGGCGTGGCAAGAAATTGAAGTAGGAGACACGCCTCCCTTTTCTATCCCCCCCCCCCCCCTTTCCCTACTTGTGGCTTCGTCATCCTTCTTTGTCAATCTCAGCGTCTACGCTCTTCGGTGCACTGCACGTGACCTAATTCCTAAGGTTCTTTGGAATATCTTTTTTTTTCTGTTTCTTTTTTTAGATATTCTCGTCAGTAAAGCACACCTACTGTGAACCGAAACTTGCGTGCCGTGAATCGTGAAGGCGCGATCCCATTTTCTTTGCAATGGTGACACTTTCAAGCAGGCTTCTAAATGAATTAAAGAGAAGGAAAAAAAACTCAAACTAAAGAATTAGTCAGCAAAAGAATGACCTTCGCCACCTAAAACAGAGAATGTAGTGCTGTGGCAGAACACTGCGAGCGTTTTGGTCACCAGATTATAACCCCGACGGTGCGGTTCCCTTGGAGAGAGAAAAAAATCCGCGGCGGCGACTCCTTTTGGAATCCTGGCACATCCAGAAGACTCCGGATAGCGTCAGTCGTTAGTCAGGCCGCCGTTTTCTCTCAAGGTCTACGAAAAGTGTCTGCGAGCCTGTCGAAGCGCCAAAAACGCATGTAAGCACTATGCAACGCCTCACGCCATCTCACCCCTGAAGAAGGAGCCGGTTGGGCTCCTAAACCTCGGGTTTCTACGATAAATTTTGGTTTGAGTTTTTTCTTCTCTTTAGCTGAGCTGTCCCCAACGAGGCAGATATCTGCCGAACGTTTATCTTTGAGGCTTATAAATGGCAGTGAGCGTTGTTTGGGCGAGTTGGTTGATATTTAGAGGGTGGATGAGCACAAAATTTGACACGAACGAGGGAGGAACAGGACAGATGCTCACATACAAGTGATGTTTATTAAATTACTATTGTAATATATTTCACTGTTACTTTTGTGAAAAAGAAGTAGCACATACCATTTGTTATAGCGCCAAGATACTATTTATTCAAGACGGTAAGAGAAATGTGATACTTTATAGTCACACAACCTAACAAAGGCAAAAGAGATGGAAAAGGTGCATTAAATCGACAGTTCGTCAAAGTATGAAATGCCACCGTAGGGAAATGCAGAGTCGCAGACGCAGTACGGATACGCAATATACAGGTTAACTTGAAAGTGTCTCCGAATGTTATTGATCGTTTTGATGCCTCCAGAACGGCGCCACTGAGTCTGCACAGAATGGCCGAGTCTGTGCATGCATTTAGGAGCCCAGAACAAGCAATGCTATAGAAACAAAAAGAACCTATGGTTTTATGTGCCAAAAACCATGACATGATTATGTGGCACGTAGTAGTGGAGGACTCCGGATTAATTTTGACCACCTGGAGTTCTTTAATGTGCAACTAAATCCAAATACACGAGCGTCCTTGCAATTCGCCAGGCAGTATACTGTGTACACTGTAAAATAATTTACGCCCTTAATAGTGAATAAAGATGCAAATAAACCACACTTACACCCTTTTTCGTATAAGGGTGTGAGTTATAGGTCAATTTACACCCCTATTCACTTTTGAGGGTGTAAATTATTTCACAATGCACCAGACAAAGACAGGCGCTGTGTTCATTGCGCTTAAGTTGTTCATGAGAAGATGCTTGATTCGTGGCCAATACATATGAGTTGGTATTCGCCATTATTAGTGGCAAACTAACGCAAATATGTTTCCCTGGGTACCCACATTGGGCTTTATTTAGTGAGTTTTTAGCCTTGCCATGTGCGATTTTATTTGTATTAAAAAAGAAAAATTGCCGCGCTAATTTGACATTAACCTTTATTTTAAATTCTTATTTCTTTGAAGTTCTCTACCTCCGCGGTGGCGTAGTGGCTATGGCATTGTGTCGCTAAGCTCGAGGTCGCGGGTTCGCTCCCGGCTGCAGTTGCTACGTTTTGACGGGGTCGGAAAGCAAAAAAAAAAAAAAAAAAGAAGAAGAGATATAGCACGTTATAGTACCCCAGCTGGTCAAACTTACTCCACAGCCTTCCGTCCCCTTCCCCTACGACGAGCGTCATAATCAGATTGTAGTTTTGGCACGTGAAACTCAGCATTTATTTCGTCGAAAGGCTCATCCAAATTTCCAGTTCAATTTCATTCATTTTCAAGTAATGCTGGTTTCCCTCCTCTCTTCTTTACCGACTATTTTTTCAGATTTGTATGCAATCTGTTTTTTTTTTTCGTAGTATGCCTGCTAAACAACATTTTCTCTTCTTCCCATTCCTCTATTCTTAAAAGTAAATATTCACGGAAAGCAATATATTGTCACGTAGTAGTGATGGTGAAGAACACTGTAGCAAAAACTGTGTATCACAAAACTAACTCTTTACTAGGCGAACTGGAGCTCCTAAAAGCAAGTGACATTCAAAGCATAAGGATAGCGGCGAGCACAGTCGGCGATCGTCGAAAATCTGATCAGCGGGTCAAGCCAACGCCTCCTAGATAGCACGAGACCTGTGCACTTCAATCCATGACGTCACTCTATCTTGCCCGACCGCCATAGAATCCAATGGGGGTGCTCCCGAGTAAGCCGCGGTGATATTTGACGTCACCTGCTTTCTTCACGCCGGGCTTGACAGTGGAAATTTCGGTCGAAGTAGCATGACGTCATAAAGCAGAGTGCACAGGCCTGCTATCTATATAGGAGGCGTTGGTCACGTGGCTTTTAAACATGACTCATCGAAGGTTCCAGCGTAATCGCTGGAGCCGCCATGCCTTCCAGAAAGTACTACCCCACCAGACGACCAGACTGTGCTCATGTCATCTGCTAAAGCTGCTAGCACGCTAGCTCAAAATTAACTTCGCGTCATTTGAAGTCCAAAATTGTGCGGAACGTGTGTCTTTCGTTTTCTTTTTCGATGCCTGTCACTTTCTTAGTCTTTCCCAACTTAGCCGTTATCTGTAGTGGGCTCCTAAGAAGTAATTTTTTTCTTATCGAAAGCAGCTTTGAGCAAAGAGTCGTTGATTCTCAGGAAACGCTTAGAACCGAGGTCATGTTGCGAAATCGAATTCGGTCAAATTCGAGTCACGCCGGAGAATTAGCTTCGAAAAATGGCTTCTAAATTCGAATCACGCGCGGCGAAGAGGCTTGGACATGCCTTCCATTTTCAGGATAAACAAAACCGAAAAAAAAAAGAAAATGCTGAAGCACGACCGACGTTGGCAGTGTGCAAATAGGGGAGCGCTTCGACACAACGGGACTCCGACGCAGCAACCGGACGCAGAACATTTCAGTCGCCAGCGCTGGGTGGTGCAACGGCCCAGCGTGCATACCGCATGTGCCGCATTATAGCCTACATGTACAGTACGCACGTGTGCACAGCAAAATGACACGTATCCGCGATACCGGTATCCCAGGTTGCCCGGTACCGGGATACCGGTATCCCGGAATCCCAGTATCCATCCAGTATTCATACCTGTAATCTGGAATACCAGTATTCATACCAGTAACCTGGGATACCAGTATCCATACCAGTCACTGGGATACCGATATTCTGGGATACCGGGATCCGGGATACCAGGATACCGAGATACCGGTATTCTGAAATACGGGTCTGCCAGGTTGCCGTCGAAATTGTCAGTGGGCGCTGCCGACGTTCAGAGTCGGTGCGACTTTCAGGGCTCCCGCTAACGACCACTACCGAACATTAGAGAGCTTTAGAAATAGGTACGCCAAACTTATCGGGCTCTGTCGGTCACCCGTACAAAATAAAGCGAACCGAGTACAAAAGAGCACACTCGGAGTTTTTACTTTGGTAAAGCTGAGCGGGGCTCGGTTATGGTATTCGTGTAAAGGTTTCTAATAAGGGGCTTTAGAAATAGGTGCTCTAAAATTCGGGCACGTAGTCAACCTAACGCATTTTTCACCTCACCTCAAAACAAAACAAAAAAAAAGACAGAAAAGGTACAAATGCGATGTTTGTGTTCTACACATGAAGAGTACATCTGCCCATGCGTGACTGATTTCATATTGGGGGAGAACATAGCTCCATTACTGCTACTGTGAAGTAAGTGCAGAGAAGCCAACGCCTTGCCAGTAAAGCCGTAGACTCTTTTTAAGACGGACTCGAAGGGGAGCATGAAAATTTGCTCGGCTTATCAGAAGTTCATAATAACGTGGATCCGAAAAGCACAAAGTATGCTATTCTCGGTGAGGCCCAAGTACCTACGGCATAAAATAATTCGTCATCATCAAAAACAAAAGGCAGGCGCAAAAAAGGAACACATTTATTACATTTGCACGATTCAAACGCGTTGCTTTATACTCTGTGATTCAAAACTTTTGAGTAATTCTCGCTCGCCATTATCTTGCAAACCCGTGCACTGTCAAAAAAAGGCTGCCGTTTCCCCCCCTGCACGCTCAAAAACATCCTTCAGTGCTTCACGTTGCTGACAAGCAAAAATTACACCTACGCATTCAGGGAATTATCAGCGGCGTCACGTGTGAGGCCTTGCGGTTCCTGGGCAGAGTCCTCACCTAGTTATCACCCTGCAGAGGAACATCGAAGACAGCCTCAATTACATTAAAGCGCGCAGCTTTCTTTTGTCTCTTCTGCGTTAGCAGTGATTTCTCGCCATATATATATATATATATATATATATATATATATATATATATATATATATATTATAAACATAAGCCTTGGGTCACTCGGTGTGTACCACTGGGTATGCGCCCATCCTTGGCCAACCTTCCAGAATGGATGTGCTACTGTGACGTAACGGTGTGGGAAGCCTTAATGTATTTCGATATGGGTCATGCTTCTGTGTGCATACGCTCTCTCACTGTAAAATACTTCCATCCCTTAAAAAGGAAAAATTATGTAAATATGTCTAAAACTCATACCCTTACACCACAAAAGAGGGTAAGGGTGTCGACTTATAAACAGATTTACACCCATTTTCACTTGTACGGGTGTGAGTTACTTTACAGTGCTGATCAACATTCTTTCCTGTTGAGAAGCATCAAGCATCGATTTCATCTTCGTGAGGCAGACAGCTAACCGCTTTAGGAGACGAGGCTGTGTTCGTCATAAACGGTACTGCTGCTACCTCGCCAGCTCAAACAAGCTTGGTATCGTTTATAGAGTCCAACATTGCCTTGTATTTGCGGTTTTTATTTTCCCTATCGCGTCAGCCCTCTAAGTTTCCACGTCGTCGTCGACGCCGGTGTAGCTCTTCGTATCCACAGAAACACCATTTGCTTCTCGTGTAATTAGCAAGGACACCTCCTTCACGTCTGGCGATCCGGGCACTCACGCTAAGACGATTAGCAAGCGTCATTGGTGACTATGGCAGGTCGGCTGAAAAGCTAGAATGCTTTATCTTGGGGCTAACTCCGTTTTCTAGGGGGCGTGCGAATGGTAATTTTTTTGAGACCGAATTTAATGCGAATCGAGTGGTGGCGGTACCGAGTCGAATCGAATATCGAATGCTCTTCGAATACTTTTTCGAATTATGAACAGCCGTTTTCATAATATAATGTGATGTTCGTATCCCAGAATTCATAATGACAGCAATTTTATGTCAATACGTTGCACGTTATAAAGCGTTGTTTTATTAAAAGCACGCCGATTAAGCATTAGGGACAAATAAGCAGTATGTTCACAGAGACCGCACTCCTCGGAGAGTTCGAATGATCACTGCATAGCTGGTTAAGTGTGGCTCCCTGAGTGGCATAGCCTGCTGTACTACGTAAGTTTGTAGCCGCACCAACGAGGCAACGTGCAGAGCTGCGCCGACGCCGTCCGCGTTTCCCCGCTTTCGCACCGAGCGCGAGCGGCGTCCGTGACTGCAGACCGTGCCTCTGGCGGCGGCTCGGAGGTTTCACCAGAGGCTAGCAGAACTGGACATTCGTCGAGCAGCGTCGGAAGTCGCTGCCCCTTCCGCCTCGCAACATTTCTATATAAATAAGTATATAAATATAAAAATGCTTCACGTGCAATACATACACGCTACATCTACGCGTGATTATGTTTTAGGCTTATGCAGGGCGGAGATTGAAGTTTTCGTAATTTTGGGCAATTTATATTTCCTTGCGGACAGTTTGCGCAGCAAAATGTTCGAAAAAAAATTCGAGCAATATTCGTATGCGCTAATAGTGACTTTATTCTTCGAAGCCGATTCGTTATTCGAGTGTTTTGAATATCCACATCTTTATCGAATTCCCCTATTAAGATGCGCGTGAAACGCCGAACCACTCTTATTAGGCAATCGATGG